>NC_053490.1:524751826-524876826 GCF_905171775.1 Rana temporaria | reverse complement strand
AAAAGTAGAACGCATTTTATTATAATTTTTTTTTTTATTAGTTAAAAAAGATTTTTTAGTAGATAATTTTTTAAGCAGATCAAATTGTATTATTTTATTACTTTAAAAAAAAGTTTTAGTAGATCAATTTTTATTGTTTTATTTTTTATTTATTAGTTCAAAAAGATTTTTTAGTAGATCACTTTTTATTATATATATATATATATTTTTAGATCAAAATTTTTTTTTAGTAGATCCTTTGGGCCAGATTCACGTACTTGCGCTGCGGCGTAACGTATCCCCTTTACGTTACACCGCCGCAAGTTTTCATCGTAAGTGCTTGATTCACAAAGCACTTGCGTGTAAACTTTCGGCAGCGTAGCGTAAAGCCATCCGGCGCAAGCCCGCCTAATTCAAATGGGGCGTGTATCATTTAAATTAGGCACGTTCCCGCGCCGGACATACTGCGCATGCTCCGTTTTGAAATTTCGCGCCATGCTTTGCGCGAAATGACGTCGCCCCGACGTAATGTTTTGAACGGCGACGTGCGTTACGTACTTTCGTATTCCCGGACGACTTACGCAAAAAAAAAAATTGAACTTCGACGCGGGAACGACGGCCATACTTTAACATGGGCTGTCTATTGTTACACCACCTAAATAGCAGCCGTAACTTTGCGACGCGAAAATCTGACTACCGACGACGTAAGAGAATGCAACGAATGCGCGTACCTTCGTGGATCGCCGTAAACAGCTAATTAGCATACCCGACGCGGAAAACGAAGCGATCTCCACCCAGCGGCCGCCGAAGTATTGCATCCTAAGATCCGAAGCCGTACGCCTGTCGGATCTTAGCCAAATGCCGTCGTATCTTGTTTGTGAATTACAAATAAAGATACGACGCGGCAAATTTGAAAGTACGCCGGCGTATCAGCAGATACTCCGGCGTACTTATTCTGTGAATCTGGCCCTATGTTTTTTACTAGATAATTTTTTATGTATATCAATTTTTTATTCATTTATTAGTTAAAATGTTTTAATTAGCAGATCATTTTTTTTTTTTTTTTAAGTAAATTAAATAGAATTTCTTTTTTGGGGGGGGGGACCCGTAAAGATCTACTAAAAAATAATAATAAAAGTTGATCTACTTAAAAAATGGATCTACTAAAAAAAAATTTTAACTAATAAAATAATAACATTTGATCTAAAAAAAATCTACTAAAAAATATTTTTTTTGAGCTAATAAAAAAAATTATAATAAAATTTGATCTACTTAAAAAAAAATGTTTTAACGCATAATATAACAATAAAATTAGATCTACTTAAAAAAAATGGATCTACTAAAAAAATGTTTAACTAATAAAATAATAACATTTGATCTAAAAAAAACAAAGATCTACTAAAAAATATTTTTGACCTAATAAAAAAATAATAATAATAACATTTAATCTACTTAAAAATGTTTTAAATAATAAAATAATAATAACATTTGATCTACTTAAAAAAATGAATGTATTAAAAAAAAATGTTTAACTAATAATACAATAATAACATTTGATCTAAAAAAAAGATCTACTAAAAAATATTTTTGAGCTAATAAAAAAAATTATGGGCCAGATTCAGGTACATTTGCGGCGGCGTAACGTATCACATTTACCTTACACCGCCGCAAGTTTTACGGGCAATTGCTTGATTCACAAAGCACTTGCCTGTAAAGTTGCGGCGGCGTAGGGTAAATCCCTCCGGCGCAAGCCCGCCTAATTCAAATGGGGCATGTATCATTTAAATTAGGCGCGTTCCCGCGCCGAACGTTCTACGCATGCTCCGTTTTGAAATTTCCTGCCGTGCTTTGCGCGAAATTACGTCGCACCGACGTGATTTTTTGAACGTTGAGTTACGTGAGTTACGTCCTTTCCTATTCACGGAAGACTTACGCAAAAAAATATATATATATAGATAGACGTGCCATACTTTAACATGGCAAGTCTATCTATACGCCACGAAATTGCAGCTTTAATTATACGCCGGGAAAAGCCGACTAGCGACGACGTAAGAAAATGCGACGGCCGCGCGTACCTTCGTGAATAGCCGGAAAAAAGCTAATTAGCATACCCGACGCGGAAAACGACGCAAACTCCACCCAGCGGGCGCCAAAGTATTACACCTACGATCCGAAGCCGTACGCCTGTCGGATCGAAGCCAAAAGCCGTCGTATCTTGGTTTGAGGATTCAAACTAAAGATACGACGCGGCAAATTTGAAAGTACGCCGGTGTATCAGCAGATACTCCGGCGTACTTCTGTGAATCTGGCCCTATAATAAAAAATGATCTACTAAAAAATATTCTTGAGCTAATAAAAAATAATAATAATACAATTTGATCTACTTAAAACTAATAAAGTAATAATACTACTTAACAAAAATGGATCTAATAAAATAACATTTGATCTAAAAAAAAAGAAAGATCTACTAAAAAAATCTTTTTAATCTAAAAAAATTTAATTTATATTAAAAAGCGATCTACTAAATTTTTTTTGGAGCGAATAAAAAATAATAATAATAAACTTTGATCTACTTAAAAGATTTTTTTAACAAATAAAATAATAATATAATTTGATCTACTTAAAAGATTTTTTTAACAAATAAAATAATAATACAATTTGATCTACTTTAAAAAAAATGGATCTACTAAAAAAAAAATGTTTTACTAATAAAATAAAAATATTTTTGAGCGAATAAAAAATAATAATAATAAAATTTGATCTACTTAAAAAAAAATGGATCTACTAAAAAAAAAATGTTTTACTAATAAAATAATAAAATTTGATCTACTAAAAAATCTTTTTGATCTACAAAAAAAAATATATATATAATAAAAAGTGATCTACTAAAAAACATTTTTGAACTAATAAACAAAAAAAAATTATCTGCTAAGAAAAACATTTTTAAAGCAACCAATCACGAACGACGTGTCAAGACAACTTCTGTAGACCAATATATAATAAGCATATAAAATACAGTCTACGTCTACTACAAAAAATAAATAAAAATAAAAGTTTGTCATAACGCACACATCCCCCGGAGGAACATGCAGACTCCATGCGGATATCGCCCACCATGGCAGGGGCGTCTCCTCTGTATCTTTCATGAAAAAATAAAAAATAATAATAATATTCCTTGCAGGGTCACACAGGGAAGACATATTGAGTAATGATCTAAAGGGAAATTCATGACCCAAATTATTAGGGGCGCTTGGCGATAAAATAATGATTTGGCGGTGGGAATAAATTACCCGGGAGGAGAATAAGCGTCCCCTCGTTATATACGACCCTTTCAATAAAACGCGTTGAGATGACGCATAAATCACGGGCGTTAATGCACTGATTGATTTTAATATGTATTGTGTGATATTTATGGCGCCGGTGATATACGGTCATCTAATGTGTCATATGAGATATTGATGGAGTCCCCCCCCCCCCCCCCCAGATGGTCATTTCCAATATAACGTGGATTATTGGCGTTTGACAAATTTTATGCTAAATGTGCTGATTAGTAATGACACCCTCAATCACCTATGGCGTTTCCGATCATTACGCTGCTTCTTTTATTTAATTTTTTTAATTTCTGTTTTATATTTATTACATATGAATTGACTTTTATGACTTTTATGTGAATACGCTGAATTTTATTCTCATTTGTCAGCGGTGTTTTGGTGCTTCAGCATAGAGGAGAATAGCCGGCGTTCGTACGGCTGAAAATACGTGCGCTGAAAATATGAAATGATGACAAACTTCGCTACCTAAAATTGCGCATTACTATTAGTGATACTTTTTCTGACATTTGTTGTTTACAAAAAAAAATCTTTTTTTTTTTTTTGCTGAAAAATTATAACCCCCCAAACATTACGGGCCAGATTCACAGAAGAAATACGCCGGCGTATCTACTGATACTCCGGCGTATTTTCAAATTTGCCGCGTCGTATCTTTAGTTTGAATCCTCAAACCAAGATACGACGGCTTCGATCCGACAGGCGTATGGCTTTGGATCGTAGGTGTAATACTTCGGCGCCCGCTGGGTGGGGTTTGCGTAGTTTTCCGCGTCGGGTATGCTAATTAGCTGTTTACGGCGATTCACGAAGGTACGCGCGGCCGTCGCATTCTCTTACGTCGTCGCTAGTCGGCTTTTCCCGGCGTATAGTTAAAGCTTCTATTTCTTGGCCTATCTTTAGACTTGGCATGTTAAAGTATGGCCGTCGTTCCCGCGTCGAATTTTAATATATATATATTTTTTTTTGCGTAAGTCGTCCGTGAATAGGAAAGGACGTAACTCACGTCGACGTTCAAAAAATGACGTTGGTGCGACGTCATTTCGCGCAAAGCACGGCAGGAAATGTCAAAACGGAGCATGCGCAGTACGTTCGGCGCGGGAACGTGCCTAATTTAAATGATACACGCCCCATTTGAATTAGGCGGGCTTGCGCCGGACAAATTTACGCTACGCCGCCGCAAGTTTACAGGCAAGTGCTTTGTGAATCAAGCACTTGCCCTTAAAACTTGAGTCGGTGTAAGGTAAATGCGATACGTTACACCACCTGAATCTGGCCCTATATATATAGGGGCAGATCCACAAAGATCTGCCCCGGCGCAGCGTATCTGAGATACACTACGCCGCCGTAACTTACCTTTTTTATTTTGAATCCTGGAAGAATTTGCGCCATTAGTTACGGCGGCGTAGTCTATCTCTCGCGGTGTAAGGGCGCCTAATTCAAATCGGAGAGTATGGAGGTGATTTTTCTTTTTTTTCTTTTTTTTTTTTATAGCTCTTTTCGCTGTATCAATGACAATGGTCCCAAAATAGTGTCAAAAGTGTCCGATGTGTCCGCCATAATGTCGCAGTCATGATAAAAATCGCTGATCACCGCCATTACTAGTAAAAAAAAATATTAATAAAAATCCCATAAAACTATCCCCTATTTTGTAGGCGCTATAAATTTAATAAGAATACAATAAACGCCTATTGCGATTTTTTATACCAAAAATATGTAGAAGAATACGTATCGGCCTAAACTGAGGAAAAAAAATAGATTTTTTTTATTATATTATTTTTTATTTATTATAGCAAAAAGTTAAAAATATTGTTTTTTTTTTCAAAATTGTCGCTCTATTTTTGTTTATAGCGCAACAAATAAAAACCGCAGAGGTGATCAAATACCACCAAAAGAAAGCTCTATTTGTTGGGAAAAAAAGGACGCCAATTTTATTTGGGAACCACGTCGCATGACCACGCAATTGTCAGTTAAAGCGACGCAGTGCCGAATCTCAAAAACTGTCCGGGTCCTTTAGCTGCCTAAAGGTCCGGGTCTTAAGTGGTTAAGCGGTTAAAAAGGCATTTGGCGCAGAAAAGTGATTATGTCCTTTGTGACTATAAAGGGAAATATTTACAGCGATTATTAAACCCAAAAGAAAACCATTTTATTATATTGCAGCTTGCCGGGTTCTTAGATGTGACGGCTGCATTTGTTTCCTTTTTTTTTTAGGCTTCCTTTCCTATATTTTTTACCTGCTGATCCAATGGAGTTCTTGGGGGAGATCCAGGTAGATCGGCGCATTCTTCCGTCCGGCGTAGCGTATCTATGATACGCTACGCCGCCGTAACAGTTTTTTTTTGGTACCCTGAAAGAATTTCCGCCGTAAGTTACGGCGGTGTAGTGTAACTTAGGCGGCGTAAGGGCGCGCAATTCAAATGGATGAGATGGGGGCGTGTTTCATGTTAATACGTCGTGACCCGACGTAAATGATGTTTTTTTTTAGGCGCGCTTACGCCGGCAGATTTACGTTACGCCGCCGTAACTTAAGGCGCAGGTTCTTGGTGAATACAGAACCTGCCTCACTAAGTTACGGCGGCGTAGCGTATCTGAGATACGCTACGCCCGCACAAAGTTACAGCGGGCTATCTGAATCTAGCCCTCTGTATTCACCAAGAACCTGCGCCCTAAGTTACGGCGGCGTAGCATAAATCTGCTGGCGTAAGCGCGCCTAATTCAAATTGTGAAGAGGTGGGCGTGTTTTATGCAAATAAAACATGACCCCACGTAAATGAAGTTTTTGACTAACGGCGCATGCGCCGTCCGTGAACGTAACCCAGTGCGCATGCTCTAAATTAACCCGCAAAAAGCCAATGCTTTCGACGTGAACGTAAATTACGCACAGCCCTATTCGCGAACGACTTACGCAAACGACATAATCGACGGAAAATTCGACACTGGCCCGACGTCCATACTTAACATAGGATCCGCCTCATATAGCAGGGGTAACTTTAAAGCCTAACGTAAACAACGTAAAAAAATGCGCCGGGCGGACGTAGGTTTCTGATTCGGCGTATCTACCTAATTTGCATATTCCTTGCGTAAATCGACGGAAGCGCCACCTAGCGGCCAGCGTAAACATGCAACTAAGATACGACGGCGTAAGAGGCTTACGCCAGTCAGATCTTAGCCAAATTCCGGCGTATCTTGCTTTCTGAATACAGAAAAAAGATACGCCGGAGCATCCTAGAAGTTACGCGGCGTATCTATAGATACGCCAGCGTAACTTCTTTATGAATCTACCCCATATTCTATATTGTATTCATAGGCAAGGAACGTTTTTTCGCCTTTACTAATCTGCTGTATGTTTCCTTCCAGAACACCAACAACATGGATGATGTGACAGAAAGCGCGCCCACCAGGCTGCCAGATGGAGAGGGGGTAGGTATGACACCTGGGTGGGTGGGGCTGCAGTGGTTATACCGCAGGTTGGAGACAACGCATAGCAGAAAACACAGCATGTTCATGTCTCATTAACTATTTCACGCTGTTATACAATTTACACATATGGCATTTGTAGAACATTCTCTTACCAACTAGCTATTGCCCACTATTTGCTAAGCTGAGTAGTAGTAGTGAAGACTGTTTGGCCACCTCTACAGCCTAACCTCCAATTTTTACCTATCTGAGCCTCCAAGGTGACTCTTCCAGTAGTGAAGACTGGTGGTCCACCACTATAGTCCCCCTCTACTTTTTACTAACCTGAGTCAGCTGTCACGTGGCACTCTATGGTGCCCCTTCCACTTGTGAAGATTGGTGGTCCACCACCTATAGTCCCCCTCCACTTTTTGTTAACCTTAGTCGGCTGTCACGTGGCCCTCTATGGTGCCCCTTCCACTTGTGAAGACTGGTGGTGAGTGAGTGAGTGAGTGAGTGAGTGAGTGAGTGAGTGAGTGAGTGAGTGAGTGACTTATATAGCGCAGCAAATGCGAACTTAATCGCCTCAAGGCGCTTGACATCCAGAGTCGTACCGGTCCTTCAGAAGAGGTGGGTCTTTAGTTTTTTCCTAAAGGCCTGATGGTTTTCCTCCAGGCGGATGGTAGTGGGTAGAGCATTCCAGAGCCGAGGTCCTTGGACTGAAAATCTGCGTTCTCCCTTCGATTTGTAGCGGGATTTAGGAATTTGGAGAAGGTTTTGGTTGGTTGATCGGAGCACGCGCTTGGTGACGTAGGGTTTTATTTTCTCGCTTAAGTATTGGGGAGCGTTCCCATGTATACATTTGTGGGTGAGGCAGAGTGTCTTGAATGTCACCCTGTCCTTTACGGGCAGCCAGTGGAGGGATCTCAAGGCCGGGGAGACTGATTCCCACGGCTTTTTACCTGTTACCAGTCTGGCTGCCGTGTTCTGGACGACTTGTAGACGTGACATCTGGTATTTCGGTAGTCCTAAATAGAGGGAATTTGCGTAGTCGAGTCGTGAATTGATGATAGTTACAACCACTACAGCTCTGTCTTCTTCCGGGATGAAGGGGATGAGTCTACGTAGCATGCGGAGCAGATGATGAGAACTGCTGACAACTGATCCTATTTGTGCATCCATCGTCATGTCTGCGTCAAAGATGACTCCGAGGCTTTTGACTTTGTTGCTTGGCGCAATGGTTTGTCCGAGGATGGTGGGTGGTATCCATGTGGTCCTAGAAATGGATTTCCTATTTGTGTGCAGGGTGAGTAGCTCTGTTTTGGATCCGTTGAGTTTGAGGGAGCTTTCAGTCATCCAATTGTCGATCAGTGTGAGGCATTTTCCAAGTTCATGAAATTGTTCTTTTTTGTTGGTGATTCGAAGGTAAAGCTGCGTGTCGTCAGCATAGGAGTGGTAGCGCAGGTCCTGTTTGCTGATGATTTTGAGGAGCGGGCGGATGTAGATGTTGAAGAGTACGGGTGAGAGGGGCGATCCTTGCGGGACTCCGCATGTAACGGTCCGTGTTTCTGATGTAAAACCTCCAAGTTTCACGGTCTGAGTGCGATTTCCTAGGAAAGATGCGAACCACGGTAGGGCCGCGTCTGAGACTCCTGCTACTTCCTTGAGTCGTGTGAGCAATATGTTGTGGTCTACCGTGTCGAAGGCTGCGCTAAGGTCCAGCAGCACTAGGAGACAGGGTTCTCCATCATCTCCATCATCTGCTGCTTCGAGGGCGTCATCCCATATCTTGAGAAGAGCCGTTTCTGTGCCGTGGCCTGGGCGAAAACCTGATTGTAGAGGATCTAGGAGGATCTAGGAGTTTGTGATCGTCCAGGTGTGGCTGAAGCTGTTGTACTACTGCTTTCTCCATGATCTTGGTCCACCACTATAGCCCCTCTCTACTTTTTACTAACCTGAGTCAGCTGTCACGTGGCCCTCTATGGTGCCCCTTCCCACTTGTGAAGACTGGTGGTCCACCATCTATAGTCCCCCTCCACTTTTTCCTAACCTTAGTCGGCTGTCATGTGGCCCTCTATGGTGTATTTTCTGGTTGAGAAGACTGGTGGTCCACCACCTATAGCCCCCCTCTACTTTTTACTAACCTTAGTCGGCTGTCATGTGGCCCTCTTGGGTGTATTTTCTGGTTGAGAAGACTGGTGGTCCACCACTATAGTCCCCCTCCACTTATTACTAGCCTGAGTCAGCTGTCACGTGGCCCTCTATGGTGCCCCTTCCACTTGTGAAGACTGGTGGTCCACCACCTATAGTCCCCCTCCACTTTTTGCTAACCTTAGTCGGCTGTCACGTGGCCCTCTATGGTGTATTTTCTGGTTGAGAAGACTGGTGGTCCACCACTATAGTCCCCCTCCACTTATTACTAACCTGTATGGTGTCTTTTCTGGTTAAGACGATTGGTGGTCCACCACTATAGCCCCCCTCCACTTTTTACTAGCCTGAGTCAGCTGTCATGTGGCCCTCTATGGTGTTCCTTCCACTTGTTAAGATTGGTAGTCCACCACCTATAGTCCCCTTCCACTTTTTACAACCTTAGTCGGCTGTCATGTGGCCCTCTAGGGTGTATTTTCTGGTTGAGAAGACTGGTGGTACACCACTACAGTCCCCCTCCACTTTTTGCTAACCTTAGTCGGCTGTCATGTGGCCCTCTATGGTGTATTTTCTGGTTGAGAAGACTGGTGGTCCACCACTATAGTCCCCCTCCACTTTTTACTAGCCTGAGTCAGCTGTCACGTGGCCCTCTATGGTGTTTTTTCTTATTGTGAAGACTGGTGGTCCACTACTATAGTCCCCCGCCACTTTTTACTAGCCTGAGTCAGCTGTCAATTGGCCCTCTATGTTGTTTTTTTCTGGTTGAGAAGACTGGTGGTACACCACTATAGTCCCCCTCCACTCTTTACTAACCTGAGTAAGCTGTCCTGTGGCCCTCTATGGTGCCTTTTCTGTTTGAGAAGACTGATGGTCCATCACTATAGTCCCCCTCCACTTTTTACTAACATCAATCAGCTGTCATGTGGCCCTCTATGGTGTATTTTCTGGTTGACAATATAGGTGGTCCACCACTATAGTCCTCCTCCACTTATTACTAACCTGTATGGTGTATTTTCTGGTTGAGACGTTTGGTGGTCCACCACTGTAGTCCCCCTCCACTTTTTACTAGCCTGAGTCAGCTGTCATGTGACCCTCTATGGCGACTCTTTCAGTTGTGAAGGCTTGTGGCCCACCACTATAGCCCCCCTCTACTGTTTACTAACCTGAGTCAGCTGTCACGTGACCCTCTATGGTGTCTTTTCTGGTTGAGAAGATTGGTGGTCCACCACTATAGTCCCCCTCCTCCCTTTACTAACCTTATTAAACTGTCATGTGACTCTCCATCTCGCCTCTGATTGTGAAGACTGGTGGTCCACCACTATAGTCCCCCTCCACTCTTTACCAACCTGAGTCAGTTGTCATGTGGCCCTCTATGGTGTATTTTCTGGTTGAGGAAATAGGTGGTCCACCACTATAGTCCCCCTCCACCTTTTACTAACCTGTATGGTGTCTTTTCTGGTTGAGACGATTGGTGGTTCACCACTATAGTCCCCCTCCACTCTTTACTAACCTGAGTCAGCTGTCCTGTGGCCCTCTATGGTGCCTTTTCTGTTTGAGAAGACTGGTGGTCCACCACTGTATTCCACCTCCACTTTTTACTAACCTGAATCAGCTGTCATGTGACCCTCTATGGCGATTCTTCCAGTAGTGAAGACTGGTGGTCCACCACTATAAGTCCCCACCACATTTTACTAACCTAAGTCAGCTGTCACGTGGCCCTCTATGGTGTCTTTTGTGGTTGAGAAGATTGGTGGTCCACCACTATAGCCCCCCTCCTCTCTTTACTAACCTTAGTCAGCTGTCATGTGGCCCTCTATGGTGTATTTTCTGGTTGAGTATATAGGTGGTCCACCACTATAGTCCTCCTCCACTTATTACTAACCTGTATGGTGTCTTTTCTGGTTGAAACGTTTGGTGGTCCACCACTATAGCCCCCCTCCACTTTTTACTAGCCTGAGTCAGCTGTCATGCGACTCTTTCAGTTGTGAAGGCTTGTGGCCCACCCCATATAGCCTCCCTCTACTTTTTACTAACCTGAGTCAGCTGTCACGTGACCCTCTATGGTGTCTTTTCTGGTTGAGAAGATTGGTGGTCCACCACTATAGTCCCCCTCCTCCCTTTACTAACCTTATTAAACTGTCATGTGACTCTCCATCTCGCCTCTGATTGTGAAGACTGATGGTCCACCACTATAGTCCCCCTCCACTCTTTACCAACCTGAGTCAGCTGTCATGTGGCTCCCTATGGTGTGTTTTCTGTTTGAGAAAATAGGTGGTCCACCACTATATGCCAGTGGCATTTTTATAGTAATCAATGCATTTTTATAGCACTGATCGCTATAAAAATGCCAATGGTCCCAAAAATGTGTCAAAAGTGTCCGAAGTGTCCGCCATAATGTCGCAGTACCGAAAAAAATCGCTGATCGCCGCCATTACTAGTAAAAAATATTAATAAAAATGCCATAAAACTATCCCCTATTTTGTAAACGCTATAACTTTTGCGCAAACCAATCAATTATTTGCAATTATTGCGATTTTTTTTTCCAGAAAAATATGTAGAAGAATACGTATCGGCCTAAACTGAGGAAATTTTTTTTTTTTTAAATATATATTTTTGGGGGATATTTATTATAGCAAAAAGTAAAAAATATTATTTTTTTTCCAAATTTCGCTCTATTTTTGTTTATAGCGCAAAAAATAAAAACCGCAGAGGTGATCAAATACCACCAAAAGAAATCGCTATTTGTGGGGAAAAAAAAGGACGCCAATTTTGTTTGGGAGCCACGTCGCACGACCGCGCAATTGTCAGTTAAAGCGACGCAGTGCCGAATCGCAAAAAGTGCTCTGGTCTTTGACCAGCAATATGGTCCGGGGGTTAAGTGGTTAAAGTAGCGCAGTGCTGAATAGCAAAAAATGGCCTGGTTATGAAGGGGGGTAAACCTTCCGGAGCTGAGATTAATTAATTAATTAATTAATTAGGGGGTGACATTTTACTTGCGTTTAATGAGGTTTTTTTGTCTCCTGCACAGGCGGGTGTGGATATTCCGGAGGGTCCCCTTCCTGACAGCTTCCCCCAAGAACAAGTAAGTGGATTTTATATGATAAAGGTGTGTAAATCTTTAAAGTTTTGGTGGTATTTGATCACCTCTGCGTTCTTTATTTTTTGCACTATAAACAAAAAAAGAGCGACAATTTTGAAAAAAACACAATGGGCTGGATTCACAAAGAGTTACGCCGGCGTATCAGTAGATACGCCGACGTAACTCGGAATCTAAGCCCGTCGTAAGTTTAAGTGTATTCTTAAACTGAGATACACTTAAACCTAGCTAAGATACGACAGCCTGCGCCGGCGTATCTTAGGGTGCAATTTTTCCGCTGGCCGCTATGTGGCGCTTCCGTTGATTTTGGCGTAGAATATGTAAATGACTAGATACGCCGATTCACGAACGTACGCTTGCCCATTGCAGTAAAGATGCGCCGTTTCCGTAAGAGATACGCCGCGTAAAGATAAAGCTGCTCCCTAGGTGGCGTAGCCAATGTTAAGTATGGTCGTCGTTCCCGCGTCGAAATTTGAAAATTTTACGTCGTTTGCGCTACTCATCCGTGAATGAGGCTGGACGTAATTTACGTTCACGTCGAAAACCAATGACGTCCTTGCAGCGTACTTTGGAGCAATGCACACTGGGAAATTCCACGGACGTCGCATGCGCCGTTCGGGATAAACGTCAATCACGTTGGGTGACCAATAATTAACATAAAACACGCCCCCTCATCCTCATTTGAATTAGGCACGCTTACGCCGGCCCCATTTACGCTACGCCGCCGTAACTTAGGAGGCAAGTGCTTTGTGAATACAGCACTTGCCTCTCTGACAGTCTGACACCCCGCAACACCGATCTCGGTAAAGAGTCTCTCACGGAGACTCTTTACCACGTGATCAGCCGTGTCCAACCACGGCTGATCACGATGTAAACAGGAAGAGCCGTTGACAGACGCGAGTAGAGGAGAGCCGATCGGCGGCTCTCCTGACAGGGGTGTTCGCGCTGATTGTTTATCAGCGCAGCCCCCCCTCGGATCGTCACACTGGACCACCAGGGAAGCCCACCCTGGACCAGGGAAGGACAAAAAATAAAAAAAAAGGGGCAAAAAAAAATAAAGTCTGGGCAAAAAAAAAAGCATAAAAAAAAGATGCCAATCAGTGCCCACGAATGGGCACTGATTGGCAACATGGGTAAATCAGTGCCGCCCAACAGTGTCCATCAGTGCCGCCCCACAGTGTCCATCAGTGCCACCCCACAGTGTCCATCAGTGCCACCCCACAGTGCCCATCCATGCCCAGTGCCCACCTATCAGTGCCCATCTGTGCCACCCATAAGTATCCATCAGTGCCACCCATAAGTGCCGCCCATGAGTGCCCATCTGTGCAGCCTATGAGTGCCCAGTGCCGCCCATGAGTGCCCATCAGTGCCGCCCATCAGTGCCGCCTATGTGTGCCCATCAGTGCCGCCTATGTGTGCCCATCAGTGCCGCCTATGTGTGCCCATCAGTGCCGCCTATGTGTGCCCATCAGTGCCGCATACCAGCGCCGCCAATCAGTGCCACCTCATCTGTGCCCGTCAGTACTACCTCATCGATGTCCATCAGTGCCATCTCATCGTTGCCCATCAGTGCCGCCATATCAGTGCCCATAATTGAAAGAGAAAACTTACTTATTTACAAAAAAATTAACAGAAAAAAATAAAAACGTAATTTTTTTAAAAAAATTTCAGACTTTTTTTAGTTGTTGTGCAAAAAAAATAAAAAAACGCAGAGGTGATCAAATACCACAAAAGAAAGCTCTATTTGTGGGGAAAAAAAGGACGCCAATTTTGTTTGGGTACAGTGCAGCATGACCGCGCAATTGCCATTCAAAGTGCGACAGTGCTGAAAGCTGAAAATTGGCCTGGGCGGGAAGGTGCGAAAGTGCCCGGTATGGAAGTGGTTAAAGAAATTCAGTTCCCCCTCCCAAAAAATAAATAAATATTTATTGTTATTAATAACAACAAAAATAATAATACATGTTTTTAATTTTTTAGGAGGGGGGTGGGGGGCTGAAGATCTTTTATAGTACAAACAAATTATAATTGAATAATATTAATATTAATAATAAAAAATAATAGAAATACATTTATATTGCACAGCACCCGAGGGCCGAGAGACAGCTGACACAACATCTGGGGTACCAAGCTTCCCTATCACTGTCCTAGGGCAATCCGAGTGGAAGTGGGAGTGGCTACCTGTCAAAACCAGGTACCCGCTCCCCATAAAAAAAAAGGAATAAGTCCAAAAGTGGTTTGGGGGCAGGCCCGGGACAAGGGGTGGGCAGAAGGGAAGGCTTCCCTGCTCGCAGTGTGTATTGTAGGAATGAGGGGGGCCACAAGTTCCTTCTACTATAAGGCTGACAGGAGTAGTGACAGCAGAATCACTACTGCTGTCAGCATCAAGGAGGACTGGGAGGAGGTGCAGGCTGTGCGCTCTCCCCCCCTTCTCATAAGCTTGCACATAGTGAGGGGGGGTGCAATTTGGCATCTTTGCCCTGGGCACTAGATGATATTGTCCCAGCACTGTTTGGGGGTCAGGGGGGGGTGCAGAGTCGAAAAAGCGGAACTTCCCCTTTTGGGTGGAGTTCCACTTTGAGGAGATTGTACAGAGATCTTACAACCAGTTTGCACTAACCATTAATAATAATCCCCCTTTTCGCTTATTATTTTTGTAGATTTTTGCTCCAATTTATATAAAAGAATGATTTCCGGGAGTCGCAGTCTGGTAGACGTTGCTTATCTGAGAATCCAGTTTTCCCCCGGAGTCGGCGGTCTCTCCAGCACAGCACATAACACGTATTAGGCATTTCATTGTCAGAGAAGCGTTTCATTAGATAAAACGCGGGTGGAAACGAGACGTAATTCACGTATCGCGCTCCTTTGATAAATAGGAGGTGTAAAACATTTCATGTTGCCGGAGTCATTTGCTGTTGAAATTAATTTGATTTCGCTATCGGTGTACAGTATAGGCGGCAGGGGAGGCAGTCAGGCGACATTAGACGGAATGACATGAGAATATATTTACATAATACACATACAAAGGACCTCATCCAATTTCACGCAGAGCGGTAGCCACTGATTGGTGTGTTTGGCTTCTTGATTTAGAGGGATGCGGAGTTCGGAAAGGAACAACCTGTTTTTTTTAAGCAGATATGGGGCTGATTTTCGTAATAAAGGTACGTGAGAACATTCACTGCCATGTGCGATTGGGAGCCGACGTCCTGGGTAGTCGATTTTTTCCGTGCGTACTATGGTGTGCCGCCTTCACATTTCAGAATACGCCCCTTCTTACGCAAGGTTCATATACTATATTACCAAAAGTATTGGGACGCCTGCCTTTACACGCACATGAACTATAATGGCGTCTTAGGGCCAGATTCTCGTATACTGGCGTAAAACTATGCGGGCGTAACGTATCTCGTTTACGCTACGCGGCCGCAAGTTTTACGGGCAAGTGCTTGATTCATAAAGCACTTGCCTGTAAAGTTGCGGCGGCGTAGCGTAAATCCTCCGGCGCAAGCCCGCCTAATTCAAATGATCCAGGTAGGGGGCGTGGATCATTTAAATTAGGCGCGTTCCCGCGCCGTTCGTACTGCGCATGCGCCGTCCCTAAAATTTCCCGACGTGCATTGCGCTAAATGACGTCGCAAGGACGTCATTGGTTTCGACGTTAACGTAAATGGCGTCCAGCGCCATTCACGGACGACTTACGCAAACGACGTACATTTTTACATTTCGACGCGGGAACGATGGCCATACTTAACATTGGTTGCCCCTCATATAGCAGGGGCAACTTTACGCGTCGCAAATGCTATGGAAATGTCGTAAATTCACTGCGGCGTTGCGCCGTCGTAAGCCTTTTGAGAATCTGGCCCTTAGTCTGCAGGGTTCAATATTGAGTTGGCCCGCTCTTTGCAGCTATAACAGCTTCAACTCTTCTGGGAAGGTTTAAGGCCTCGTACACACGATAGGATAGCCAGAGGACAACGGTCCGAAGGACCGTTTTCATTGGTCAAAACCGATCGTGTGTGGGCCCCATAGGTTATTTAACCTTCAGTAAAAAAAATAGGAACTTGCTTTATATTTAACCGATGGATTCCTAATCGATAGGTCAAAACCGATCGTTAGTAGGCACAACCATCGGTTAAAAACCCACGCATGCTCAGAATCAGGTCGACGCATGCTTGGAAGCATTGAACTTCGTTTTTTCAGCACGTCGTGTTTTACGTCACCGCGTTCTGACACGATCGGTTATTTAACCTATGGTGTGTAGGCGTGACGGACCATCAGTCAGCTTCATCGGTTAACCTATGAAAATGGTCCTTCAGATCGTTGTCCTCTGGTTAACCTATCGTGTGTACGAGGCTTAGGAGGGTGTCTATGGAAATGTTTGATCATTCTTCCAGAAGCACATTTGTGAGGTCAGTTACTGATGTTTGATGAGAAGGCCTGGCTCACAGTCTCCGCTCTAATTCATCCCAAACATTTATTGAGTTAGGATCAGGACTCTGTGCAGGCCAGTCAAGTGCCTCTACCCCAAACTCGCTCATCCATGTCTTTATGGACCTTGCTTTGTGTACTGGTCCAAACCATTTGGTGGAGGGTGGGTTATGGTGTGGGGTTGTTTTTCAGAGGTTGGGTTTGGCCCCTTAAAGGGGAGTTCCAGCCTTTTTTTATGTTTATTAAAGTCAGCAGCTACAAAAAGTGTAGCTGCTGGCTTTTAATAAACAGACACTTACCTGCTCCACGGTTCCAGCGACGCGCCGGCCGGGGCTCCGCTCCTCTCCCCCCCTCTCCGGCCGGTATCTTCATTCCAAGTGTGGGCACCTGGCCGTGACAGCTTTCGGCTTCACGGCCGGGCACCCACTGCGCATGCACGAGCGTCAGTGCGCATGCGCGAGCGGCGCTGCGCCGTACGATTGGACAGGCGATCGCCTACAGGGAGGGGCTGCAGTAAGGCGATTAAGCTATTCCCCTTACCAGCCCCTCGGCGGAAGGAGGAAGTGGGACAGGAAGTCCCACTCCTCCTGAAGCCCCCACTCCCCCCAAAAAAATTTACATGCCAAATGTGGCTTGTAAGAGGGCGAGGAGTGGATTAAGCGGAAGTTATATTTTTGGGTGGAACTCCGCTTTAAGCCTCGTACACACGCTCGGTTTACTCGGCAAGAACCAGCAAGAAAACTGCTGCCAGAGCTTTCTTGCCGAGTAAACCGAGTGTGTGTACGAGGCTTTCAGGTTTTTCGACAAGAAAACTGCCCAGAATCTAGACGAGAAAAATAGAGAACATGCTCTTTATTTTTCTCATCGTGAGATTCTCTGCAGTTTTCCTGCCGAGAAACCCGAGAGTGTGTATACTTACCTGTTGCTGTGGAAACCCGCGCATGCTCTAAATGACTTTGACGCATGCACGTCAGCTTCCTAGGCATAGGTAGGGTGCCGCAAAATGGCGGCGAAGGCATCGAATGTGACGAGCGCATGCTCGTCGTACGCGATGACGTCACTGCGTTCTTGCCTTTCAAGAGAACAGCGGTTCTTTTGAAAGGAGAGTCTGTACACTCGGAGCAGCAAGAGATTCTTGCCAAGAATCTCGTCAGGGAAAACAATGTTTTTTTCCTGACGAGATTCTTGCCCGTGTGTACAGGGCTTAAGTTCCATTGAAGGGAACTCTTAAAGTGGATGTAACTCCACTCTCATCCTTTCTAAACTACTGCCATAGTGCTGATGTATAAGGATAGACACGCCTCCTGCATGTATCCTTACCTGTCACATGTTTCCCCTCTGTCTGTTATAAGAACTGAAAAACTGCAGATTCTGTGGGTGGGTCTGTTGTCTGGAGCTCGGTGGGTGGAGTCGTGATGTCAGTAGACTCCCCGCCGCCCTCTACACTCCCCTTGTCAACATGCATTTTTTCCTATGTATTCCTTACACTAAATTCTGCTATGATCCCTAACATCCAGTCAAAATCCAGAAAAGTAACCACATGACTTCAGAAAAGGAGTGGGGGTGGGAATGCAAAAATAATGCCTGTCTCCAGGCTAGTGCATGAGAGATGTAAATAACCTGTCACTCACAGCAAGGGGGCGGAACAGACTAAGGTTTTTCTCTGTAAGTCCGTTTTTTTCACTGAACAATAAAAGAGGATTGCTCAGAGCTGGAATAACTCTATGTGGCAAGACTGGGCACAGATGATAGGAAATCTTATACTGTACATTGTGACATCAAAAAAAAAAAACGGGTTTACATCCACTTTAAGGTGTCAGCATTCCAAGACATTTTCACGCTCCCAACTTTGTGGGGACAGTTTGGGGATGGCCCCTTCCTGTTCCAACATGACTGCACACCAGTGCACAAAGCAAGGTCCATAAAGACATGGATGAGCGCAGGGGTGGGCTGGCAGGGGGGGGGCAGGGTGGAAATCTCCCCCCGGGCTGATGACACAATGCACAGCCACCGGCCGCCACTACCAAATGCTGTCTTTGCAGAGCAGGAATATGCCTGCTGGAGCTCTGTTAACGCAGGTCATGGCCACTGCTCACCTTCCACTGTGCAGCCGTGCCTGTGTCAGAAACCCTCTTTACACAATAGTCCACATCATGCACCCTTAAATCAAGTTTCCCAGAACACCCCTTACATCAGATCTGATGTATATGGTGTCTGTGTGGACTCTAATGTATATGGTGTCTGTGCGGACTGCGATGTAAGGGGAGGCTCTGTGCGGACTCTGATGTAAGGGGAGGCTCTGTGCAGACTTTGATGTAAGGGGGGCCTCTGTGCGGACTCTGATGTAAGGGGAGGCTCTGTGCGGACCCTGATGTAAGGGGAGGCACTGTGCGGACTTTGATGTAAGGGGGGCCTCTGTGCGGACTCTGATGTAAGGGGGGCCTCTGTTCGGACTCTGATGTAAGGGGGGCCTCTGTGCGGACTCTGATGTAAGGTGGGCCTCTGTGCGGACTCTGATGTAAGGGGGGCCTCTGATGTAAGGGGGGCTCTGTGTGGACTTTGATGTAAGGGGGGCCTCTGTGCGGACTCTGATGTAAGGGGGGCCTCTGTTCGGACTCTGATGTAAGGGGGGCTCTGTGTGGACTCTGATGTAAGTTGGGCCTCTGTTCGGAATCTGATGTAAGGGGGGCCTCTGTGCGGACTCTGATGTAAGGTGGGCCTCTGTGCGGACTCTGATGTAAGGGGGGCCTCTGATGTAAGGGGGGCTCTGTGTGGACTCTGATGTAAGGGGGGCCTCTGTGCGGACTCTGATGTAAGGGGGGCCTCTGTGCGGACTCTGATGTAAGGGGGGCCTCTGTGCGGACTCTGATGTAAGGGGGGCCTCTGTGCGGACTCTGATGTAAGGGGGGCCTCTGTGCGGACTTTGATGTAAGGGGGGCCTCTGTGCGGACTCTGATGTAAGGGGGGCCTCTGTGCGGACTCTATTGATCATGAAAAATCTTAGACTGTATTCCTCGATCCATCACTTTTCCACGCTCTATGGGCCACCTGACTGGACTTGCCCCCCGGGCCTAAGGCTGCCAGCCCTCCCCTGGATGAGCGAGTTTTGGGGTGGAGGAACTTGAGTGGCCTCACTGAGAGGCTGAGCCAGGTGCCAGGCCAGGCATGTGGGCGGATCTCGACTTAACTGTCGCAATATTGCCGAGCCTGGACCGCTCTGTGATATCTGAAGCCCACTTCTTCTATTCTTAGAGCCCAACTCCAAGAAGATATTAAACAATTCTTGCAGTAGGGCACAGCAAGTGATAATTGCTCATTTGGTCTAGTGGAGAGGAGAAACACTTTTACTTACCTGATCCTCCGCTCCCTAGGCAGATAGCGCTCCCCCACACTCCAGTGGTGGACTGTCCCTCAATATCATCACATCCAGTGCAGGACAAGGGACCCTGCACTAGTCTTAATGATGCCAGAACCCTAGACCGGTGGATCGTAGAGGAGCAGATGATGAGGGGACCAGTTTAGCAGTGGGGAGGAGTGGAGGATTGGGTAAGTAAATCTTCCTTATTGTCCCCCTAGATGTAAATGAGCAATTAACACTTGTTCTGACCAATAGAACACCTTTGGAATCTGTGGAGGCCAGTCAAGTTCCGTCAGCCCAAACTCGCTCATCTATGTCTTTATGGACCTTGCTTTGTACCCGTAGGGTTCAATATTGAGTTGGCTCCGCCCTTTGCAGCTATAACAGCTTCAACTCTTCTGGGAAGGCCGTCCACAAGGTTTAGGAGTGTCTATGGGAATGTGTGACCATTCTTCCAGAAGAGCATTTGTGAGGTCAAGCACTGATGTTGGATGAGAAGGCCTGGCTCGCAGTCTCCGCTCTAATTCATCTCAAAGGTGTTCTGTTGGGTTGAGGTCAGGACTCTGTGCAGGCCAGTCAAGTTCCTCCATTCTTTTGGTAATATCGTGTATCTATGTGTGTTGGGAATACATGCAAAATTGCAAGTTTTCCCGACAAACAGGAATATTCAATGCCATTTAGCAGGTGCGTGGTGGTGTTAATGGCACCGCCACATCTGCGTGCGAGAATGAGCATGTCAAACCACATGGTGCTGCAGCATTTTCGTCAGAGTCAGGGGCATCTTTTTCATGCTTTTCAAGCATAGTGCAGCCCATTGAAATGAATGAGCTGCCCTACACGAAACGCGTTGGCATGCTCCTGTGCTATTATCACCATATGGCCATAGTAGGTCAATAATGCCACTGCCATCCTCACTCCTTATGTACAGCTGTGATTGGTTGGGGATGCCAATGACATTATTGACCTAATATGGCCACAGGACCGTATTTGGAAAATACGTTTGAATAAATATCACCATGTGGCCATACATAGGGTGGCCTGCATGCAAACACAGCCTACCTATCTACACCTACTCCTCCAGATTGACACCCGCCCATCAAGACACTTGCATAACTCCATCCAAGAGCCAGCCCACTACTTGCATCAGGTCTGAGGGCTCTTGAGAGGAGTACAGAGTCAGGGTGCTGTGATGTTTTCAGGAAGCTATGTACAGCACCCTGCCTGCTCCTCCCACCATCCACCGTCTGCCTGCATTGCATAGAGACCTGAATCACCTGATGATGGCACTGTGCTTCCCAGAGTGGGAGGTTGTAGTTCTGGTGTCCGCCAGCAGGTGTCTCCGAGCAGCCATCAGTTTCTTGTAATCAGTCTCCACCTGGTGCTGGTTACTGGGAGGGTATTTAGGCTCTCCTCTGCTAGTACTTTTCATGTCAGTGTTATGCTTTCCTTTGTTGTGCTGCTTGCCATTTATTCTGCTCCTGATCTTGCTCTTGCCCTGCATTGCATAGGGACCTGAATCACCTGATGATGGCACTGTGCTTCCCAGAGTGGGAGGTTGTAGTTCTGGTGTCTGCCAGCAGGTGTCTCCCAGCAGCCATCAGTTTCTTGTAATCAGTCTCCACCTGGTGCTGGTTGCTGGAAGGGTATTTAGACTCTCCTCTGCTAGTACTTTTCATGTCAGTGTTATGCTTTCCTTTGTTGTGCTGCTTGCCATTTATTCTGCTCCTGATCTTGCTCTTGCCCTGCATTGCATAGAGACCTGAATCACCTGCTGATGGCACTGTGCTTCCCAGAGTAGGAGGTTGCAGTTCTGGTGTCCGCCAGCAGGTATCTTCCAGCAGCCAGCAGTTTCTTGTAATCAGTCTCCACCTGGTGCTGGTTGCTGGGAGGGTATTTAGGCTCTCCTCTGCTAGTACTTTTCATGTCAGTGTTATGCTTTCCTTTGCTGTGCTGCTTGCCATTTATTCTGCTCCTGATCTTGCTCTTGCCCTGCATTGCATAGAGACCTGAATCACCTGCTGATGGCACTGTGCTTCCCAGAGTAGGAGGTTGTAGTTCTGGTGTCCGCCAGCAGGTGTCTCCCAGCAGCCAGCAGTTTCTTGTAATCAGTCTCCACCTGGTGCTGGTTGCTGGGAGGGTATTTAGGCTCTCCTCTGCTAGTACTTTTCATGTCAGTGTTATGCTTTCCTTTGTTGTGCTGCTTGCCATTTTTTCTGCTCCTGATCTTGCTCTTGCCCTGCATTGCATAGAGAAGCATACAGACCTAGTGATGACATCATGGGGGTCTAAATTATGATATGCAATGAAAATGTCCTTAGTGTGTTGATGAGGAAAGAAGAAGGCAAATTATAAGCAGCTTTATTGTACAACTCATGACAGTAGTGACATGTTCTCTTCTTACACTTCTTCATCCCAACTCCAATGACATTTGTGAGGTTCTGTTTTCTCGCTCCTGTCACTGTCTGTACTGCTCCCTGCCGTGTCCCCATGGTGCCGCGCTGTACTCTTCTACTCTCACACCGTCATTTTTCTAGTGCAGATCACACGGTAAGAGTTGACACTTCATTTAATAGTCATGGACAAAACATTCCAAACCACATCCGCCGAGCACTTCTTTACAGGAGCAAAGACGTCACTCTGCTTTCTGGTTTGCTGTGCTTAGGAAAGTCAGCCTAAAGGGTACCTGTGGTAAAAAAAAGACCTTGTGGATTTAATTAACCTTTTTTGGGGGTTAATTCTCCTTTAAGGGGGTGTGGCAGGGGGCGTGTGCCATGCCTACATACATTTGCTGGTAGGTGTCCCTCATTCCCATCTCAAATGTTGGAAGGTATGGACTATGGACAATACATTTTTTTATATATTCTGAACTCCAGGCACAGAGGGCCAGATTCAGGTACAGCTGGCGTATCTGTGCGGCGGCGTAACGTATCCGATTTACATTATGCCGCCGCAATTTCTTCAGGCAAGTGCTTTATTCACAAAGCACTTGCCTGTAAAGTTGCGGCGGCGTAGCGTAAATCACCCGGCGGAATTCAAATTCGGCGGGTAGGGGGCGTGTATCATTTAAATGAAGCGCGTCCCCGCGCCGAATGAACTGCGCATGCGCCGTCTCTAAAATATCCCAATGTGCATTGCTCCAAATGACATCACAAGGACGTCATTGGTTTCGACATGAACGTAAATGACGTCCAGCCCCATTCACGGACGACTTACGCAAACGACGTAACTTTTTAAAATTTTGACGCGGGAATGACGGCCATACTTAACATTGGCTGCACCTCATATAGCAGGGGCAACTTTACGCCGGGAAAAGCCTAGCGTAAACGTCGTAACTTTACTGCGTCGGCCGCGCGTACGTTCGGGAATTTGCGGATCTAGCTAATTTGCATACTCGACGGGGAAATCGAAGGAAGCGCCACCTAGCGGGCAAAAAAAAATTGCAGTTTAGATCCGACGGTGTAAGAGACTTACGCCTGTCGGATCTAATGGATATCTATGCGTAACTGATTCTAAGAATCAGTCACATAGATACGACGGCCCAGATTAGGACTTACCACGGCGTACATGGCGCTGCGCCGTCGTAAATACTTTGTGAATCTGGGCCAGAGATTTTAAATATATTTATTGTAGACATATGCACTGCCAAAAATTTTTTTTTTTCGTTTTCATTTGTTTGCTTTTTTCGGAAATTAGAAAAAAAATATAATTTTTTTTCGTTTTATTCGTTCTTTTGCTTTTTTCTCAAATTTGGAAATTCAGGAAATTTGGAATTCGGAAATTCGGAATTTCAGAATTTTCAAATAAGCAAAAAACGAATAAAACGAAAAAAAAAAATAATTTTGAATATCCCGAATTTCCGTAAAAGCAAAAAAATGAATGAAACCTAAATGAAATTATTTTTTTTCGGAAATTCTAAAAAATTTCGATTATCGAATCTTGCAATTTAGAATTTTTGAATCTGGAATTTAGAATTTTTTTATTTTAGAATTTTTTCATTTCTGAATTTTGGAAATTGGAAAATTCTAAATTCGAAAATGCGAAATTGCAAAAATCTAAAATTCTAAATTCGGAAATATACGAAAATTTGGAAATACAAAAATACGGAAATTGAAAAATTTCGGAAATATGAAAATTTGAAATTTCGGAAATCCGAAAATTTGGAAATTTAAAATTTTGGAAATACGAGAATTCGGAAATAATGAATTTCTCAAAATTCGTTAAAAAAATAATTTGAAACTAAACAAATTGCACATGTCTATTTATCAGTAGCCACAAAGGGCCAGATCCACATAGATCAGCACCGACGCAGCTTATCTAAGATACGCTACGCCGCCGTAACTTACCTGGCTTTGTTTCAAATCCACAACGAATTTGCGCCGTAAGTTACGGCGGCGTAGTGTATCTCTGGCGGCGGAATTCAAATCGGCGATTAGGGGGGCGTGATTCATTTAAATGAAGCGCGTCCCTGCGCCGAATGAACTGCGCATGCTCCGTTTCTAAATTTCCCGCCGTGCATTGCGCGAAATGACGTCGCAAGGACGTCATTTTTTAAACTTAGACGTGACTTACGTCAATCCCGATTCACGGACGACTTACGCAAAAAAAAAAAAAATTCAAATATCGACACGGGAACGATGGCCATACTTAACATGGCAAATCTAACTATATGCCGCAAAAAAGCAGCTTTAACTATACGCCGGAAAAGCCGACTAGAGACGACGTAAGAGAATGCGACGGCCGCGCGTACGTTCGTGGATCGTCGGAAATAGCTAATTTGCATACCCGACGCGGAAAACGACGCGGACGCCGAAGTATCGCATCTACGATCCGAAGGTGTACGCCTGTCGGATCAAACCCAGATGCCGTCGTATCTTGGTTTGAGGATTCAAACTAAAGATACGACGCGGGAAATTTGAAAGTACGCCGGCGTACTCTCACTGTGGATCTGGCCCAAAGGGTATAAATCTATTTTGGGTTCACCAAATAACTTTGCAAACCTAGATATTGCAGTATAAAAGTGACAGTGACCTTATCACTGTGCTGTACATAGCCTGTGCAGAGCTGTGGGAGGGACCCAGCAAGCTCCACCCACTACAGGCTGCCTGCAGAAAACTACAGGAGGGGGGGCGGAGACAAGACAAGAATTTAAACATTTGTTTAGTTTCTGATAGATTCGTTATGTTACCCAATTTAGTTTTGTTGATTAATTTCAAAATTAGTTTCGTTAAATTTTTTATCTAATTCAAAGTTTTTGGAATGATTCAAATCCGTATCAGTCGAAAAATGATTGGCTGATTTGAATTCTGTGTGAAGAATAGTTGGTTGTTAAAGCGGAAGTAAACCCATCCATTTACCAGTTTAAAAAAACAGTTTTATAGGGGGGGGGGGGTTTACTTACGTTTTAAGGAGTGGGCCGTGTTCTTAACAACCAATAACTTATCAGCTGTCAGCGGGCTTCCCCACTGACAGCAGAAAATTCTGAAAAAACAGCGTTGGCTCCCAACCCCAATCCATACAACGCCAAAAGCAAAAAACGGCATGAGGTCTCCCCCAAAATCCATACCAGGCCCTTTGGGTCTAGCATAGATTTTAAGGGGAACTCCACACCAAAATGTAAAAAATAATTTGCGTGCCCCCACCCCCCCCCAAAATCCACACCAAGCCCTTATCCGAGCATGCAGCCGGCCCCTCCCCTCTTGAACCATACCAGGCCACATGCCCTCCTTGTGATGTCATTGGCCTAACATGCCACAGTCAGTGATGTCACCAGGGGGCAGGGTCACCCACTGATGTCTTTGGGTGACTCCACCCATTCACTATTTAAGATATGTCAGATGCCAGAGCAGGCAGTCGGTGGGAGCATTCGACAAGGCCAGAGGTTTACCTGAATTTACATTCAGATCAAAACTAATTGCACATGTCTACCAGTCACCCTGCACAAGGAGAGAGTGCAGAGTTGTGGGAGGGGCCCAACAGGCTCCACCCACTGCAGTAAACTACAGGAGGGGGCGGAGACAAGACCAGTGGCCCTGCACAAGGAGAGAGCACAGCAGTGATCAGTCTTTATTACAGGAAGTCTCTCACTGGATTACTGCACAGATATGGAAGAAATACACAAACCACATTGAGATTCCAACAGCAACACACCCTCACTTACATCTCTAGTTGCTTTTAATGTGATGTAAATCCTTCTCAAAGGTCACAACAAACTGCAGTTTTAGTCATTTTATAACAGCTTGGAAACACCGGCTGTATGTTCACATTACAGGGCTCTCTTAAAAAAAAACAACACAGTGTTGGTGCTAAAAAAAATGTTTTATACATTTTTCCACAATACTCATAGATACAGAGATGAGCTGGGCTTGTTTTAAAGTTTTAACTGCTTTTTCAGTATATGTAAATACTTTAGTGTGCATGATCTGGGCACAGGTTCACTTACTGTCCCTGATTTGGAGCAATGTCCCTCTGTCCCTCTTTCCTCCTCCGTTGTCCCTCATTTTGGTCTGATCTATATAGTTGTATATCAAATGCACTTTTTATCTTTCAAAAAATGTTTCCAGTGCTAAACCTTTTCATCCAATTTCTAAATTGCTGCATTTGTAAACGTTAAAAGCCAATATAAAGGAATAGTAATGGTAAAAAAGAAAAGCACTTTTAGGTTTAACTAATCGATTTTTTTGTATAATTCCATTGTAAAGGGGGCGTGGCAAGGGGTGTGTCCTATGCCTACATGCTTTTGCTAATAGGTGTCCCTCTTTCCCATCTCAAAACTGACTGGAAAAAGATTGAGATACACCGACATAGAGGAACCGATCCCTCCATTTTCCTCCTGCAGCTGCGGAATGCCTGCGGGAAATGAGAGGAAGATAAGCAGGGGGGGAAAATGGAGAAATCCGTTCCTTTATATGCTGCCAGCCTGCCACCCACTTGCGACCGGGTCCTGTTCCGCCACCGGGCTCGGTGGCCCTGAAGGTTCTAGTTACGCCACTGCAAGTTAGCTAACATTGGAGGAAAGGCACACACCCCCTTTCATCATAGGCAGACACTCTCAGAGGTGTTTTGTATTAGGGGCAGCTCCCTGCTAATCTATTTTAGCAACCTCCCTTGACAGAAATTTCAGGCTGATTTTATCTGATGTGTCTGACGTTATCAGGCTGATAACAGATGAATAGATCAGGAGAGAGCTACGGGACATAGCTCATTGAAGAGAGGTAACAAAATACTGCAGCTAAAAATGTCATGAATTGACATCCACTTTAACACAACATACATTAATGTGTCGCCCCCCCCCCCCCCCTCTCCATATGTCAGCCTAAATTTGAATTTTCAGCTGCCTTAGCGGAAAACAATAAGTATATAATATAAAACTGAGTAAAATAATAAATAGGCTAAACGTTTCCTTCCAGTAATGTTTTTTTGTCCTCCAAACAGGTAGGTGAGGATATCCCAGAGGGTCCCCTTCCTGATCACTTCCATGGAGGTGGAGTAAAAGTAAGTGGATATTATAATATACTGTGATGGAGTGAAATAAAATGTCTATGTTATCTTTCTCTTTTAACCACTCAAATATTGCTTTCCTTTCTTTTAATTTTTTATTTATTTCCTTTCTTGTTGTGATGTGTATGTGTATAAATATGTATACATGCATGTGTGTGTATATATATATATATATATATATATATATATATATATATATATACACACACAGTTGTATTCAAAATTATTCAACCCCCACTGAAATTGATTGTTTTGATTTTGATCATCCTGTCATCCTGCTTACAATTAAATCAAAGAGGCACATGTAGGTCAGACAAATATAACATAACATTTATAATGAAATAACCACAAATGTCTTTTCTGTGCTCACATCATTATCAGTTTTATTCAACCCCCAGTTGACATTCAATCTTAGTACTTAGTACAACATCCTTTTACAGTTATAACAGCTTTTAAACTTGAAGCATAGCTTGACACAAGTGTCTTGCAGCGATCTATGGGTATCTTCGCCCATTCGTCATGGGCAAAAGCCTCCAGTTCAGTCACATTCTTAGGCTTGGGCACTGCAACTGCTTTCTTTAAGTCCCACCAGAGGTTCTCAATCGGATTTAAGTCTGGTGACTGCGATGGCCACTCCAAAATATTCCAGCCTTTAATCTGCAACCATGCTCTAGTGCACTTGGAGGTATGCTTGGGATCATTGTCCTGTTGAAAGGTCCAACGTCTCCCAAGCCTCAGGTTTGTGATGGACTGCATCACATTGTTATCCAATATCTCCTGGTACTGAAGAGAATTCATGGTACCTTGCATACGCTGAAGCTTCCCTGTACCTGCAGAAGCAAAACAGCCCCAAAGCATGATTGACCCCCCGCCATGCTTCACAGTAGGCAAGGTGTTCTTTTCATCATAGGCCTTGTTCTTCCTCCTCCAAACATAGCGTTGATCCATGGGCCCAAACACTTCTAATTTTGTTTTATCAGTCCACAGAACACAATCCCAAAACTTCTGTGGTTTGTCCACATGATTTTTGCATACTGCAGTCGACTCTTCTTATTCTTTGGAGACAGCAAGGGGATGCGCCTGGGAGTTCTGGCATCGAGGCCTTCAATACGCAGTGTGCGCCGTATTGTCTGAGCAGAAACTTCAGTACCCACATCTGACAAATCTTTTCTCAGTTCCTCAGCAGTCACAAAGGGACTTTTCTCCACTCTACGCTTCAGGTAGCGCACAGCAGTCGAAGTCAGCATCTTCTTTCTGCCACGACCAGGTAGCGTTTCAACAGTGCCCTTTGCCTTGAATTTGCGAATGATGCTTCCTATGGTGTCTCTTGGTATGTTTAACATCTTTGCAATCTTCTTATAGCCATTGCCCTTCCTGTGAAGAGTAATCACCTCTTCTCTTGTCTTCCCCGACCATTCTCTTGACTTCACCATGTTTGTAACCACACCAGTAAATGTCTAGAAGGAGCTGAGTATCACAGTAATTTTAAAGCTGCCTAATTGGTGCTTATTAGGCTTTATTGCTGCTCCCTGACATCCACAGGTGTTTTCAATACCTGATTGAAAACACTTCAATGAACCTCTGTTCTTCAGAGTGGTAGTCTTTAAGGGGTTGAATAATTGTGTAAATGAAGAATTCACAAAATAAACATTTACTACTGTATTACAAAACCAATTGATGTCATTTTATTTGCATATGGTTCTTAGTCCTTGTAGGATTTCATTCTGAATACAATTACAAATGTACACTAAATTCCCTAAAACCCTTTACAGCATTGGGGGTTGAATAATTTTGAACACAACTGTATATAGGGGTAGATTCAGTAACATTTGCGCAGTTTTTATGTAGGCGCAGGGCACCGTTTTTGCCCTGTGCCCCTGCAAATTTTCTGCGCTACCCTCGATTCATGGAGCAGTAGCTCCGTAAATTGCGTGGGCGCTCCAGCAAAATGCCCGGCGTAAGCGCGCGCAATTTAAATGATCCCGTAGGGGGCGGGAATCATTTAAATTAGGCGCGTTCCCGTGCCGAGCGTAGAGCGCATGCTCCATCGGGAAACTTTCCCGACGTGCATTGCGGCAAATGACGTCGCAAGGACGTCATTTGCTTCAAAGTGAACGTGAATGGCGTCCAGCGCCATTCACGATTCACTTACGCAAACGACGTAAAATTTAAACCTCGCGACGCGGGAACGACGGGTATCCTTAGCATTGGCTGCCCCTGCTTTTAGCATGTGCAGCCTTACGCGAAACCCGCCGTACGCAAACGACGTAAACTGCGTACGCAGGGCTCGCGTAACGTTGTGAATCGGCGTTAGTATGCAATTTGCATACTATACGCTGACCACAACGGGAACGCCACCTAGCGGCCTGCGTACGAATGCAGCCTAAGATATGAGGGCATAAGAGCCTTATGCCACGCATATCTTAGGCTGCAGTCGGCGTAACAAGCTCTCTGAATCAGGAGAAGTCGCTACGCCGGGGCAAGTAAGCAATTGCGCTGCGTAACTATGGTTACGCAGGCGCAATTGCTTTTTGAATCTGGGCCATAGTGTGTATTTCAGTATTCACGTGAGAAACATTAGTATTATTTTCCTTGAATGAAAGTTGTGACAGAGTTAGTCATCCCAGAGTGAAGATGAAAAACAGATGTCTTTTAACTACTACTCCTTACCAACTCCTACCCCTCCCATCGAGCAAAGGGAAGATGGCGCTGAGCTGTGGCCAAGAATAGACGTCACAAGAGAACACCATATGTGGATGAACCAATCAAATGCACACATATGTGATGACGTTTGCTTATGTCACTTTGGCTATAAAAGCTGTAACCTTAATAAAGGGTTTCCTGTTGGAGTTGACAATGGAGACTGAAGCAGTTTGATTTCTTATACATGCATGTATGCTCACATCATCATGAATTTGGCTTAGCGGCAGAATAGAACATGTATCCTGGAATTGGACCAGGGAAAAATCTATTAAAATATAGGCTGCTTATTTTTTCATGACCCAATCAAGAGCCACCGGATTGCTTTTACCAGCGGCGGAATGATTCCCTGACCGAGCAATGGTGGCGGCAGTATTTGTAGCTGCTGGCTTTAAAAAAAAAAAATTTGGGGGGTCCTCCGCTTTAACTGACCTGTGCTAATGCAGTTATTTTGGCAAGGGCAATCCTGAATGGATAAGTGAGGGAGCGCACAGTAATAGGTACAGAAGTGCTCAGCAAGGGCTCTGATCCAGAATTTGCCCTCCTAACCCTTTCCAGATTACATACACCACTGACTAACAGAGCACAACATTTCTCTAGATTTGTGGCGTCCATTCTGTAATGTTTTGATTTGTTTTGTGGTGTAGATCTACTTTCAGACAGAATTGTTTGTCTGGCTTTTGTGCTGAGCCAGAGCTGGCCGTACAGCACTTACGCAGTTAACCCAAATCTGCAACCCCAGCACTTGGAGACCTGCCCTGCGGATAATAGAAAAAAGCCAGAATGCCTCATATATCTATATGGCAGAAGTCAAATAGATTTAGGATTCTAACCCTCTTCAGTTATGAATCGCCTGACCACACACACAGGCATTAACCTCGTCTGCCCCACTGCAAGCTTTACCATCACCAAAAAAAAATATATATATTTTATATATATATACAGTGGGGCAAAAAATTATTTAGTCCCCACCAATTGTGCAAGTTCTCCCACTTAAAAAGATGAGAGAGGCCTGTAATTGTCATCATAGGTATTCCCCAACTATGAGAGACAAAATGTGGAAACAAATCCAGACAATCACATTTTCTGATTTGGAAAGAATTTATTTGCAAATTATGGTGGAAAATAAGTATTTGGTCTCCTCCAGGGATGGACTGGCCATTGGGACTACCGGGAGTTTCCCGGTGGGCCGGTGGCTCAGTGGGCCGGCTTCAGTGACAGCGGACCGTCCCCCTCCGCTCCTCTGTCTCTCCCACCCCTGCAGCGCTCACCTCCTCTCCCTCCCCGCAGAGCTCACCTGGGGGGGAACAGAGAAGCAGGGGGAGTACCAGAGGAGTAGGGGGGAGGGGACAGACAGCTGACTCAACAGCTATGGCCTGGGAGTTTCTCACTTCTGACTAATCTTGTCTCATGGGGGGGGGGGGCACCGAACTGATTCTTTGCCCCGAGTGAAATAATTTCTAGCTTCCCCACTGGTACTGCCTATAAGAGTACCAGCAACAGCCGTTCTACTCTAATAAAGTAGAACAGCTAGTGGCTAGTGAAGGGGATGAGGGGGCTTGGGTGGGCGGCGGGAGTTGTCCGGCCGCCATGGGAGAGACCTGTCAAAGTGGGCCAGTCTGGATGAAGTCCAGGGCCAAATTTTTGTCCCAGTCCAGCCCTGGTCTCCTCTACAAACAAGCAAGATTTCCGTCTCTCACAGACCTGTATCTTCTTCTATAAGAGGCTCCTCCTCCTCCACTCACAGACCTGTATCTTCTTCTATAAGAGGCTCCTCCTCCTCCACTCACAGACCTGTATCTTCTTCTATAAGAGGCTCCTCCTCCTCCACTCACAGACCTGTATCTTCTTCTATAAGAGGCTCCTCCTCCTCCACTCATTACCGGTATTCATGGCACCTGTTTGAACTTGTTATCAGTATAAAAGACACCCGTCCACAACCTCCAACAGTCGCACTACAAACTCCACTATGGTGAAGACCAAAGAGCTGTCCAAGGACCAGAAACAAAATTGTAGTCCTGTACCAGGCTGGGAAAACTGAATCTGCAATAGGCAAGCAGCTTGGTGTGAAGAAATCAACTGTGGGAGCAATAATTTGAAAATGGAAGACATACAAGACCTCTGATAATCTTCCCCCATCTGGGGTTCCACGCAAGATCTCACCCCGTCGGGTCAAATTGATCACAAGAACGGTGAGCAAAAATCCCAGAACCACACGGGGGGACCTAGTGAATGACCTGCAGAGAGCTGGGACCAACATAACAAAGGCTACCATCAGTAACACACTACAACGCCAGGGACTCCGATCCTGCACTTCCAGACGTGTCCCCCTGCTTAAGCCAGTACATGTCCGGGTCCATCTGAGGTTTGCTAGAGAGCATTTGGATGATCCAGAAGAGGATTAGGAGAATGTCATATGGTCAGATGAAACCAAAGTAGAACTGTTTGGTAGAAACACAACTAGTCGTGTTTGGAGGAGAGAGAATGCTGAGTTGCAACCAAAGAACACCATACCTACTGTGAAGCATGGGGGTGACAACATCATGCTTTGGGGATGTTTCTCTGCAAATGGAACAGGACGACTGATCCGTGTACATGAAAGAATGGGGCCATGTATCGTGAGATTTTGAGTGCAAACCTCCTCCCATCAGCAAGGGCATTGAAGATGAAACGTGTCTGGGTCTTTCAGCATGACAATGATCCCAAACACACCGCCCGGGCAACTAAGGAGTGGCTTTGTAAGAAGCATTTCAAGGTCCTGGAGTGGCCTAGCCAGTCTCCAGATCTCAACCCCATAGAAGACCTTTGGAGGGAGTTGAAAGTCTGTGTTGCCCAGCGACAGCCCCAAAACATCATTGCTCCAGAGGAGATCTGCATGGAGGAATGGGCCAACATACCAGCAACAGTGTGTGGCAACCTTGTGAAGACTTACAGAAAACATTGCAGACAAAGGATATATAACAAAGTATTGAGATGAGCTTTTGATATTCACCAAATACTTATTTTCCACCATAATTTGCAAATAAATTCTTTCCAAATCAGAAAATGTGATTGGATTTGTTTCCACACTTTGGCCCAGATTCTGAAAGGACTTACGACGGCGCAGCGCCATGTACGCCGTCGTAAGTCCTAATCTGAGCCGTCGTATCTATGCGACTGATTCTTAGAATCAGTTACACATAGATATCCATTAGATCCGACAGGAGTAAGTCTCTTACGCCGTCGGATCTAAACTGCAATTATTTTTGACCGCTAGGTGGCGCTTCCGTCGGATTCCCCGTCGAGTATGCAAATTAGCTAGATATGCGAATTCCCGAACGTACGTGCGGCCGACGCAGTAAAGTTACGATGTTTACGTTAGGCTTTTCCTGGCGTAAAGTTGCCCCTGCTATATGAGGCACAGTCAATTTTAAGTATGGCCGTCGTTCCCGCGTCGAAATTTTAAAAAGTTACGTCGTTTGCGTAAGTCGTCCGTGAATGGGGCTGGACGTCATTTACGTTCACGTCGAAACCAATGACGTCCTTGCAACGTCATTTGGAGCAATGCACACTGGGATATTTTACGGACGGCGCATGCACAGTTCGTTCGGCGCGGGGACGCACTTCATTTAAATGATACACGCCCCCTACCCGCCGAATTTTAATTCCGCCGCGTGATTTCCGCTACACCGCCGCAACTTTACATGCAAGTGCTTTGTGAATGAGGCACTTGCCTGAAAAACTTGCGGCGGCGTAACGTAAATGACATACGTTACGCCGCCGCAGAGATACGCCCACTGTATCAGAATCTGGGCCTCTGTCTCTCATAGTTGAGGTATACCTATGATGACAATTACAGGCCTCTCTCATCTTTTTAAGTGGAAGAACTTTCACAATTGGTGGGGACTAAATACCTTTTTGCCCCCCTCTATGTAATGGCAAGGGGGTGCCGGGGTGTGCTGCGGGGCCTATTGATGATGGCTGCTGGGGAACCTATTGTTGCTGGAAGGGATCTATTTTTGCGAATGAAGAGGGCCTATTGTTTCTGGGGAGTTCTTCTTTTGCTCTTGGGGGGGATCTATGGTTGCTAGGATGGGTCTTATGTTGCTGGGGGGAGGTCAGTCGTTTCTGGGAAGCATGTACTTTTGAGGGAGGGGTCTTTGTTGCTGGCTGCTGGAGGCTCTATCGATGTTGGCTACTAGGGAATATATTGTTGCTGTAGGGGATCTGATTTTGAAGGGGGGTCTACTGTTGCTGATGGGGGATATATTGTTGCTAGGGGTGGGTCTTATGCTGCAGGTGGGTCAGGACGCTCTCTACGTTGCAGACAGAGAAAGGAGCTGTGTGTTAGTGGGCGTCCTGACTCTCCTGTAGTACAAGGGAGGGGGCGAGCACGACACTCCACACCAGGGAGAAAGCCTTGCATTACTGTGTGGAGTTACAGACAGGAGAACAGGAAGTGAGGATTTCTCAGAAGAAATAAGGACATTTAAAAGCAAAATGGAAGGATGAGGTAAGTGAAGGAGGACTGCACTAAGGTAAAGGAAGATATTTAGAAAAAAAAATTGTACCTTTACAACCCCTTTAAACTGCGTTCATAAGTATTCCTCTAAACAAGTTATAGTGCAACCAATTATATACAGAAGTCACGTAATGTGGTAAATGGAGCTGCTCACCTGTGTGCAATTAAATATTACAATTTTCTCAAAATAAATGCACCTATTTCTGGAAGGCTCCTCAGTGTGACAGAGAACATATCTGAACAGCTTCATGAAGACCAAGAAAAACAAGGATAAAGTTCAGGAGAAGCTCCAGACAGGGTTGACTAAGGCCGCGTACACACGATAGGTTAACCAGAGGACAACGGTCTGAAGGACCGTTTCATCAGTCCAAACCGATCGTGTGTGGGCCCCATAGGTTAAAAAAATTAGAACTTGCTTTAAAATGTAACCTATGGATTCCTAACCGATAGGTCAAAAACGATCGTTGGTATGCAAAAGCATCGGTTAAAAATCCATGCATGCTCAGAATCAAGTCGACGCATGCTTGGAAGCATTGAACTTCGTTTTTTTCAGCACGTCGTTGTGTTTTACGTCACCGCGTTCTGACACGATCGTTTTTTTAACCGATGGTGTGTAGGCGCGACGGACCATCAGTCAGCTTCATCGGTTAACCTAGGACAACGGTCCTTCAGACCGTTGTCCTCTGGTTAAACTATCGTGTGTACGAGGCCTTACAACAAAACTGCCCAAACTTTGAACATACCTGTAGAGTACTGGTAAATCCTGTACTAAAAAAAGTGAGAGCTTCTGGCACAACCGGGACTCTGCCTAGAGAAGGCAATCCACCAAAACTCAAGTGTCTCCAAAGCCTCCATAGAAGTCTACAACAACGTTTGTTTGACCTCTTCAATACCGGGCAATTCTGGCACGCCTCTCCTACATGAAAAAATCATAATTTTTTTTGCTTGAAAATTACTCATAACCACCAAACATTATATGTATGTTTTTCTGAGCAGACACCCTAGGGAATAAAATGGCGGTCATTGCAACTTTTTATCTCGCACGGTATTTGCGCAATAATTTTTCAAACACCTTTTTTTTGGGGAAAAAAAATCAGTTTCATGAATTAAAAAATAACAAAACAGTAAAGTTAGCCCAATTTTTTTGTATGAGTGAGTGAGTGAGTGAGAATCTTATATGGCGCAAACAAATGCGAACTTAATCGCCCCAAGGCGCTGGCTTCCAGAGTTGTACAGGTCTTTCAGAAGAGATGGGTCTTCAGTTTTTTCCTAAAAACCTGATGGTTTTCTTCCAAGCGGATGGTCGTGGGTAGAGCATTTCAGAGCCGTGGTCCTTGGACCGAAAATCTACGTTCTCCCTGTATAATGTGAAAGATGATGTTACACTGAGTAAATGATGGGGCACACTGGCAGCATTTGATGGGGGACACTGGCGTCAATTGATGGGGCACACTGGCAGCAATTGATGGGGCAAAGTGGTGGCAATTGGGGCAAATTGGCAGCAATTGATGGGGCACACTGGCAGCAATTGATGGGGCACACTGGCGGCAATTGATGGGGCACACTGGCGGCAAATGATGCAGCAATTGATACGACAAAGTGGCGGCAATCGGGGCAAAGTGGCGGCAATTGATGGGGCACACTGGCAGCAATTGATGGGGCAAAGTGGTGGCAATTGGGGCACACTGGCAGCAATTGATGGGGCACACTGGCAGCAATTGATGGGGCACACTGGCGGCAATTGATGGGGCACACTGGCGGCAAATGATGGGGCAATTGATGGGGCAAACTGGCGGCAATCGGGGCAAAGTGGTGGCAATTGATGGGGCACACTGGCGGCAAATGATGCAGCAATTGATGGGGCAAACTGGCGGCAATCCGAGGAAAGTGGCGGCAATTGATGGGGCACACTTGCGGCAAATGATGTGGCACACTGGCTGCAAATGATGGGGCAAACTGGCGGCAAATGATGCGGCAATTGATGGGGCAAACTGGCGGCAATCGGGGCAAAGTGGTGGCAATTGATGGGGCACACTGGGGGCAAATGATGCGGCAATTGATGGGGCAAACTGGCGGCAATCCGAGGAAAGTGGCGGCAATTGATGGGGCACACTGGCGGCAAATGATGGGGCACACTGGCGGCAAATGATGGGGCAAACTGGCGGCAAATGATGCGGCAATTGATGGGGCAAACTGGCGGCAATCGGGGCAAAGTGGTGGCAATTGATGGGGCACACTGGCGGCAAATGATGCGGCAATTGATGGGGCAAACTGGCGGCAATCCGAGGAAAGTGGCGGCAATTGATGGGGCAAAGTGGTGGAAATTGGGGCAAAGTGGCAGCAATTGATGGGGCACACTGGCAGCAATTGATGGGGCACACTGACGGCAATTGATGAGGCACACTGGCGGCAATCGATGAGGCACACTGGCGGCAATTGATGAGGCACACTGGCGGCAATTGATGAGGCACACTGGCGGCAAATGATGGGGCAAACTGGCGGCAATTGATGGGGCAAACTGGCGGCAATCAGGGCAAAGTGGCGGCAATTGATGGGGTACACTGGCAGCAATTGATGGGGCACACTGGCAGCAATTGATGGGGCAAACTGGCGGCAATTGGGGCAAAGTGGCAGAAATTTATGGGGCACACTGGCAGCAATTGATGGGGCAAACTGGCGGCAATTGGAGCAAACTGGCAGAAATTTATGGGGCACACTGGCGGCAATTGATGGGGGAAAACTGGCGGCAATTGATGGGGCACACTGACGGCAATTGATGGGGCACACTGGCGGCAATTGATGGGGCACACGGGCGGCAATTGATGGGGCACACTGGCGGCAATTGATGGTTACAGTAGCTGCGCTTGATGGGCACAGTGGCTGCATTTGGCACAGTGGCTGCGTTTAATGGGCACAGTGGCTGTGTTTGAAGGCACAGTGGCTGCGTTTGATGGGCAGAGTGACTGCGTTTGATGGGCACAGTTGCTGCGTTTGATGGCACAGTGGCTGCGTTTGATGGCACAGTGGCTGCGTTTGATGGCACAGTGGCTGCGTTTGATGGGCACAGTGGCTGCATTTGATGGGAACAGTGGCTGCGTTTGGTTACAGTAGCTGCGCTTGATGGGCACACTGGCTGCGCTTGATGGGCACACTGGCTGCGTTTGATGGCACACTGGCAGCGTTTAATGGGCACAGTGGCTGCATTTGGGCACATTGGCTGCGTTTGATGGGCACAGTGGTGGCAATTGATGGGCACAGTGGCTGTGTTTGATGGGCACAGTGGCGGCAGATGATGGGCACAGTGAGGCTGCAACTGATGTGTTTTTTTTTTTTTTTGCGCCCCCCCCCCCCCCCCAAAAAAAATTTGAGCACCAGTCACCACTGGTCCCAATACTCGGTAATATAGGCCCAGATTCTCAACCGAGATTCGACGGCGTATCTCCAGCCGTCGTATCAATGCGACTGATTCTTAGAATCAGTTACGCATAGATATCCATTAAATCCGACAGTTACGTCGTTTGCGTAAGTCGTCCGTGAATGGGGCTGGATGTCATTTACGTTCACATCGAAACCAATGACGTCCTTGCGACGTCATTTGGAGCAATGCACACTGGGATATTTTACGGACGGCGCATGCGCAGTTCATTCGGTGCGGGGACGCGCTTAATTTAAATGATACACGCCCCCTACCCCGCCAAATTTGAATTCCGACGGATGATTTACGCTACGCCGCAACTTACGGAGCAAGTGCTTTGAGAATACAGCACTTTCCCGTGTAAGTTGCGGCGGCGTAACGTAAATCAGATACGTTACGCCCGCACAATTTTGCACGGCTGTACGAGAATCTGCCCCATAGTGTATATCTTTATTCCAAGGGTCTATTTGCTGATCTCATGACGTCGTGGGTTCTTTTTTTCTCTGGTGGTGGAAGGTCTTGGTAATAATGTGTGAACTTCCTTCAGTGAAGTAGTTCTCTGATCCCAGCCTGAGTGATGATGTGCCCCAAGCGGTGGGTCCAGGACAACTTGGGCTCAGAGGAAGTGGGTTGAATGACACTGGCATCCCAGTAGACATCTAGTAGCTGGAGGACAGCTGCAGGAGACCGCTCCAGATAGCAGGTGAGAACTGCAGCAATAGCAGCTTTTTATTTGATCATTTAATTGTAATATTCATTTTTGGGGGAGTTCTGCTTTAAAGCGGGAGTTAACCCGAAAAACAATTTTTAACATTAGATTGAGGCTCATTTTGTCAAGGGGAATCGGGTGTTTTTTTTTAAATCTAAGCAGTACTTACCGTTGTAGAGAGCGATCTTCTCCGCCGCTTCCGGGTATGGTCTTCGGGACTGGGCGTTCCTATTTGATTGACAGGCTTCCGACGGTCGCATACATCGCGTCACGAGTAGCCGAAAGAAGCCGAACGTCGGTGCGGCTCTATACGGCGCCTGCACACCGACGTTCGGCTACTTTCGGAAAATCGTGACGCGCTGTACGCGACCGTCGGAAGCCTGTTCATCAAATAGGAACGCCCAGTCCCGAAGACCATACCCGGAAGCGGCGGAGAAGATCGCTCTCTAAAACGGTAAGTACGGCTTCGATTAAAAAAAAAACACCTGATTCCCCTTCACAAAACGAGCCTCAATCTAAGGTTAAAAATTGCGTTTTTGGGTGAACCTCCACTTTAAGTTCTCCTATCAGCAATGTTGGCATCCTCAGTGTTATCGGACACTCGCCAGTCGATTTGCGTGGCAGGAAATGAAAATGACATCACATCTCGCAGTGCCGCGGAGAAAGCTCTGTATCTCTGCTCCTGGAATCGCTCCGTCCTCTACCGCACGCATTGATTGCATAAAACGCCGCCTGCTGCACTGTCAGGCGTGGAGTAATGGAGGTTTTTTTTATGTGTCATCTGGAACCTCAGTGCCATGCGGCAGAGATCGAGGAGTTTGTTGATTTCGGGTGAAGGGATGTTTGGCAAACGACGGCGTACAGCGGCAGCCGCGTCTAAAATAGCTGCAGCCGATTTTGCTGCATTTTCCTAAAATAGAAACAAGCTATTTAAAAATGCGCTGTGGAGCCGCATTTTCCCCGAGCCGCTCTCGGCTCGCTATTGTCGTGTCGCTCTGATATGGAATGCAGTTTGTAACAATTGACTGAGACAAACTATAGAGGAAAATACACCCCCCCCCACCCCCCACCTAAAGGGAGAACCGTCTGCTCTGTCCATGGTGGCCAATCAGAATTTAGCTTTAATGTCGAATTCCAGACAAACTTTTTTTTTTTTTAAATACTCTGGGGGAGGGTCACATCTTTTCTTGGGATTTTATGTGTCCCATAGTTGTGCCCCGTCTATTGCATTGGGGTGTGCACCCCAAAACTCAAACACGCATGCATGTGTATACTATATATATATATATTATCTCACAAGAGTGAGTTATATGTTTATTCAATCTTTTCATGTGACAGAAATGACACTTTGCTACAATGTAAGTAGTGAATGGATAGGCTGCATTCTCAGTGATGTCACAGTCTCTAGTGAATGGATAGGCTGCATTCTCAGTGATGTCACAGTCTCTAGTGAATGGATAGGCTACATTCTTGGTGATGTCACCGGTCTCTAGTGAATGGATAGGCTGCATTCTCAGTGATGTCACCGCTCTCTAGTGAATGGATAGGCTGCATTCTCAGTGATGTCACCAGTCTCTAGTGAATAGATAGGCTGCATTCTCAGTGATGTCACCACTCTCTAGTGAATGGATAGGCTGCATTCTCAGTGATGTCACCGGTCTCTAGTGAATGGATAGGCTGCATTCTCAGTGATGTCACCGGTCTCTAGTGAATGGATAGGCTGCATTCTCAGTGATGTCACCGGTCTCTAGTGAATGGATAAGCTGCATTCTCAGTGATGTCACCGCTCTCTAGTGAATGGATAGGCTGTATTCTCAGTGATGTCACCGGTCTCTAGTGAATGGATAGGCTGCATTCTCAGTGATGTCACCACTCTCTAGTGAATGGATAGGCTGCATTCTCAGTGATGTCACCGCTCTCTAGTGAATGGATAGGCTGAATTCTCAGTGATGTCACCGCTCTCTAGTGAATGGATAGGCTGCATTCTCAGAGATGTCACCGGTCACTAGTGAATGGATAGGCTGCATTCTCAGTGATGTCACCGCTCTCTAGTGAATGGATAGGCTGCATTCTCTGTGATGTCACCGCTCTCTAGTGAATGGATAGGCTGCATTCTCAGTGATGTCACCAGTCTAATGAATGGATAGGCTGCATTCTCAGTGATGTCACCGCTCTCTAGTGAATGGATAGGCTGCATTCTCAGTGATGTCACAGTCTCTAGTGAATGGATAGGCTGCATTCTCAGGGTCTTATTGGTTAATAAGGATGGTTTACATCACCTTGTAGTCCTGTTATAGTCTTATCACTCTAACAGTCTCTGGTCACACACCCGTCCTCGGTTTCTTTGTGTTTTACTGCACAATTGACATAACAGAAAAGGCTACAAGTTTACCCAAAGCACAAACATTTCTTTTTATTACATCCGTATAACGCTGTCTTTGGTAGTTGCTGGGTCAGAGCGACTCTGCTCCAGCATTGTAGGAATGTACGGTCCATTACCCTCCTGCACTCTCCTCCTGAGACAAGCGCAGGAATGATTTGCCAGTCACGTCATAAGCGGCTCGGCTGTCACTCCACATTATACAGCCCTCCCTTATGCATGTTATGAAAAGGAAATTTCAGGCCATTATGACAATATTATTTTTATTACTCTATATAGACATAATGTGCTACACCGAGCCGAGATCCTCCAACTGCATAAATGGGAAGTTCAAACAAAAAATCAGATTATAAAATAAACTGCTGATAGCGTCCTACAAACATGAATTTCTGGAGGAGGCGGAACGCTAAATGTAAAGCTGAACTCCGACCACAAAAACATTCCTCAGTGTCCGCCACTTAACTACTTCCCACCCAGGCCAATTCTGACACTTCTTTCCTACATGGAAAAATCATAGTTTTGTTGCTAGAAAATTAATCAGAACCCCCAAACAATATATATATATATATATATATATATATATATACATACATACACACGCTATCTCCCAAAAGTAAGTAAACCCCTCACATTTTTGTAAATATTTTATTCTATCTTTCAATGTGACAACACTGAAGAAATGACACTTTTAGGTAGATTCAGGTAGAATGGTGCGAAGTTACGGCGGCGTAGCTTAGCGTGTTTAGGCTACGCCGCCGTAAGTTAGCTAGACGAGTACATGATTCACAATGTACTTGCCTGCTATGTTACGGTGGCGTAGCCTAAAGCGGGCGTAGGGGCGCCCAATTCAAATGTGTGTAAGGGGGGCGTGCTGTACGTTAATTGTGCTTGACCTTACGTTTTTCACGTTTTTTTTTAACTGCGTAAGCGCCGGCGCCTACATTTCCCAGTGTGCATTGCGCCTAAGTACGCCATACGGGCCTATTGATTTAGACGTGGACGTAAATCGCTATTCGCAGACGACTTACGCAAACAACGTAAAAATTTTGCATCTCGAAGCGGGAACGGCGGCCATACTTTAACATTGCTATTCCATCTAATATATGGAATAACTTTAGGCCTGATAATGGCTTACGGAAACGGCGTAAATGTACTGCGGCGGCCGGGCGTACGTTCGTGAATCGGCGTATCTCCTCATTTACATATTCTACGCCGACCGCAATGAAAGCGCCACCTAGCGGCCATCCGAAATATTGCAACCTAAGATAGGACGGCGCAAGCCATCGTATCTTAGATATGTTTAAGCGTATCTCTGTTTGAGCATACACTTAAACATAAGTTTGCGTAGATTCTGAGTTAGGTCGGCTTATCTACTGATAAGCCGGCCTAACTCTTTCTGAATCTACCTATTTGTATCTACAATGTTGTGTAGTGAGTGTACAGCTTGTATAACAGTGTAAATTTGTTGTCCCCTCAAAATAACTCAACACACAGCCAATAACGTCTAAACCGCTGGCAACAAAAGTGAGTACACCCCTAAGTGAAAATGTCCAAATTGTAAAGCTGCACGATTGTGGCCAAAATGAGAATCACAATTTTTTTGCTTAGAATGAAGATCACGATTCTCTCACGATCCTCACGGCGTAAAATCTTTTACATTTATATAAAAATAAAAAAAAATGGGCTAACTTTACTGGCTAGTTATTTTTTTAAATTCATTTTTTCCCAAAAAATTGCATTTAAAAAGACTGCTTTGCAAATACAGTGCAACATAAAATATTGCAACAACCGCCATTTTATTCTCTAGGGTCTCTGCTAAAAAATTATATAATGTTTGGGGGTTCTAAGTCATTTTCTAGCAAAAAAAATATAATGAATTTAACTTGAAAAGAGCTGTCAGAAAAAGGTTTGGTGTTTAAGTGGTTAAACGTTTCTAATTTACATACAGAATTGTATTCCTTTGATGTAAAAGTCAATGTGATACAATGTTTAGACTTAACTTTCCACTGATAAAGAATGTTTTCAAAACTTGGCAGGCTGCCCAGACTTTGACCTTTGGCTGAGAGCAGAGAGGAAATTCTTTGCATACCAAAGTGCAGAGAGAAAATTATTTTCATGTCAAAGATCATGAAACCCTGTGTCAAGAATCGCAACGGGAAAAAGATTGCGATAACGATTCTTGACGATTAATCGTGCAGCTCTACCAAATTGGGCCCAAAGTGTCAATATTTTGTGTGGCCACCATTATTTTCCAGCACTGCCTTAACCCTCTTGGGAATGGAGGTCACCAGAGCTTCACAGGTTGCTACTGGAGTCTCTTCTCCCTTCTCCATGATGGCTGGGCTCCTCCATTAAGCTTTGGTCTTGTCTCCGACCCCTCTGGTTGTTTTCTGGGTCCCTCCCACAGCTCTGCTCTCTGCACAGTGATGTCACTGCTACATTTACAAGGTAATATCTGGACTTGCAAAGACATTTAGTACACACAAATTAGATCTATATCCTTTATGGCTACCAAGGAATATATTTAAAGTTTTTGCGTTCAGGATTAAGATTCTATTTTCCATTCAACCAGTTTGTACAGCTCAGGCCTGTGATTATGGAGTGATAAAGAATAACTGTCGCAATGGCTCCAAATTTCTCTTGCGATATAAAACACAAGGGAGGGTTGTGTGATGCGGAGTGACAGCGAAGACGCTCACGACGTGATTGCCACTTTATTTCTGCCTAAGGGTGGTAACACCAGGGCCGGATTTGCTCTCCCTGCCGCCCCAAGGCCAGGTTCCGCAATGCACCCCCTCCCTGCCAACCGAACATCCCCCCCACCCCCCACCGAAATCAACGGAGAATGGGCATTAGTTACTTTTTTTTTATTTATTTTTTACTTTTTTATCACTTTTTTTTGGAGCTTGTCGCTTACTTTTTTAAATTTTTGTATAATTTCCTTATTATTTTTCTTATTCTTTACATTTTTATTTTATTAATTTAATTATTATTTCTTATTATTTATTTATTTTTTTATCAATTTTTTTCGCTTAACTTTTTTGCTATCACACAGGAGAAAACAATTCCCTGTGTGATTGCAATTGGAGGTGACATGTTCTCTTTATTGACCCTGTCACCTCCAAAACAGGAGTCCTAGCACTGTGCTAGAACTCCTGTCACAGCTGAGATGGGAAGAGCACAGCTCACCCCTCTCTCTGTGTACATCGGCAGCAGGGACAGGAGACAGACTCGGTGGCCGGGGGGAGGACGGAGTCCCGAAGACAGAGCCAGCAGAGAGAGGTATGTGGGGTGGGGGGAGAGGGGAGGACGGACGGGAGCACACATTTTACAAGTGATTTTGGCGACATCGCCGCAATCACTTGTTTACGAGCGAGCAGATTCCCCCATAACTTACCGCCCTTAACTGTATGTTCCGGGCGTCGGGGAACTCCATGCCACTGCCACCCCTTGGCGCCCTGCCGCCCCAAGGCCTGGCCTCAGTGGCCTTGTGGGAAATCCGGGCCTGGGTAACACCATGCAAGGCATTACCGGCACTGCAAGGGAGCACAGTGTGACCATAACCAGCCAATCACCTTCTATAAGACCCCAGCTAAATGATTTCTAAATGGTTGGAATGCACATACAAAGCCTCCAGTTCCTGTAAATTATTGGGCTGTCTTGAATAAACGGCACGTTTGAGATCTCCCCTGAGTGGTCAATGATATTGAGGTCAGGAGACTGAGATGGCCACTCCAGAACCTTCACTTTATTCTGCTGTAGCCAATGACAGGGGGACTTGGCCTTGTGTTTTGGATCATTGTCATGTTGGAATGTCCAAGTACGTCCCATGCGCAGCTTTCTGGCCGATTAATGAAATGTCCCGCCAGTATTTTTTGATAACATACTGCATTCATCTTGCCAACAATTTTGACCAAATTTCCTGTGCCTTTGTAGCTCACACATCCCCAAAACATCAGATCCACCTCCGTGTTTCACAGTTGGGATGGTGTACCTTTCATCATAGTCCTTGTTGACTTTTGTGGCCAAAAAGCTCAGTTTTGGTCTCATCACCCCAAATGACTTTGGGCCAGATTCACAGAAGAAATACGCCAGAGTATCTACTGATACTCCGGCGTATTTTCAAATTTGCCGCGTCGTATCCTAATTTGTGATTCACAAACAAGATACGACAGCTTTTGGCTAAGATCCGACAGGCTTACGGCTGGGTGGAGTTCGCGTCGTTTTCCAGCGTCGGGTATGCAAATTAGCTTTTATGGCGATCCACGAAGGTACTCGCGTACGTTACGTCGTCGCAAGTCATTTTTTCCCGTCGCAAAGTTAAGGCTGCTTTTTCATGCCTTAAGTTTACACCAGCCATGTTAAAGTATGGCCGTCGTTCCTGCGTCGAATTCTACATTTTTTTTTTCGGCGTAAGTACGTTACGCACGTCGCCATTCACAAACACGTCGGGGCGCCGTAATTTCGCGCAAAGCACGTCGGGAAATTTACTAACGGAGCATGCGCAGAACGTTCGGCGCGGGAGCGCACCTAATTTAAATGGTACACGCCCCATTTGAATTAGGCAGGCTTGCGCCGGACGGCTTTACGTTACACCGCCGCAAGTTTACAGGTAAGTGCTTTGTGAATCAGGCATTTACGCTGAAAACTTGCGGCGGTGTAACGTAAAGACGATACGTTATGCCGCCGCGATTCTTTCTGAATCTGGCCCTTTGTGCCAGAAGGTTTGAGTCTTATCTCTGTGCTGTTTGGCGTATTGAAAGCGGGATACTTTGTGGCATTTGTGTAGTAGTCACTTTCTCTTGGCGATCCGACCATGTAGCCCATCGTTCTTCAAGTGCCTCTTTATTGTGAATCTTGAAACAGCCACACCACATGTTTTCAGAGTTATTTGTGGGTTTTTCTTTGCATTCCGAACAATTTTTTAGGGGTCTCCAAACATTCTAAACAAAGGGCTAATTTATTGTCCTTCAGACTCTAGGAGGGCCGGACTTTGGCCAGTGGAGTGGACATTTTCCTGGTATCAGTGGGAGTAAACATCTGGGCCCGGATTCACAAAGGACTTACGACGGCATATCTCCACGTACACTGTCGTAAGTCTGAATGTGCGCCGTCGTATCTTCGCGCCTGATTCATAGAATCAGATACGCCTCACGGTTGCCAAGATACGAGCGGCGTAAGTCTCCTACGCCGTCATATCTTGGGGTGCAAATTTACGCTGGCCGCTAGGGGCGCTTCCGTATATTTCTGTGTTGAATATGCTAATGAGCTAGATATGCCGATTCACGAACGTACTTGCGCCCGGCGTATTAAAATACGCTGTTTACGTAAGGCGTTTGACCCGCGTAACTTTACCCCTCATAAAGCAGGGGTAAGTCATGTTAGGTATGGACGTCGGAAACGTCGGAACAGCGTCGTATTTTACGTCGTTTGCGTAAGTCGTCCGTGAATGGGGATGGGCGTAGGTTACGTTCACGTCGACTAAACATTGAGCCGGCGTAAGTTAGGGAGAAAATTCGACATGATACTGAGCATGCGCGCATGCGCCATTCGTTAGGTGCGTCATTTACGTGGGGTCACGATTCATTGCCATTACCAAGGCCCCCTACCAGCCTTGTTTGAATTAGGCGGGCTTACGCCGGCCTATTTACGCTACGCCGCCGTAACTTAGGGCGCAAGTTCTTTGTGAATACGGTACTCGCCTCTCTAAGTTACGGCGGCGTAGCGTACCTAGGATACGCTACGCCCGCACAAAGATACGCCCTCCTACGTGAATCTGGGCCCTGGTATTATGGGGAGGAATAATGCCCCATTAGTGGTGTCAGTGGGAGAAATGGTGCTCCATTTTTGGTGTCAGATGGCAGAATAGGGCCTTGTATCAGTGGGAGGAATAGTGCCCCAAGGGCCAGATGAAGGCAAGCAAAGGGCCGCAGTTTGGAGACCACTGGTCTAAGTTCTTTCAATCATGGCGATTCAGCAGGACATGTGGGCGTTACCAAGGCCTGCCTAGGAACGCCCACTCCTCCAATATGACACCCACCCATCAAGGCATTATGATATTTGCATAACTCCTCCCACTACTTGCATCTGGACTGAGGGTCAGTTCATAACATAGAAACGCAGTCCAGATGCATTCTATAAGCTTTTCTGCATGCGCGTTTTTGATGCAGTCCAGCGCATTTTTCTTCCTCTTTTTTTCCTAACCTAAATGAGTTTTACAGCATTCCAGTACAGTCCAGTGCAGGAAAAATGTTCTACTTTTTTTCTGGAACTGCCCATTGAAAGCCATATAACCTACTTTCCATACGTTTTTGATGAAAAATAAATGCACTGGTCTGCATGTGGCTTTGGTGATGTTTACATTAACTCCTTAGCGCTCTGGATTGAGACAAGTACACACTATAGAGGGATATTCTTTGTTCAGATTTCATGTCTGAGATTTACAATCACTTTAATTCGTTCACTATTATATCCATGTCTACAGAAAACTTCACATAGACTGGAGGTTCCCGTTTAATAAAGGCATCGGGACTATTAATCTTTAGAGATCTGATTTCACATCGATCGGCGTCCTAATTCATAGACTGTAATATGAAGGATTCTGATAGACAATGATGTGAAAACAAGTTCTTCATCGACATTAGAAGCGATGAGCGAGCTGGCGGTGTACGGGGAGCGGGGTATAATCCAATCAGAGCGGAGGAGGTGATTGTGTTGCAGGGTCTGGGTGACCCCAAAACTGATATAGAATAAGAATGAAAGGCTTCTAATAAGGAGTAGAATCAGTTTAGGGCGGAGGGGTCCGGGAGCGGTTGTCGGCTCGGTCCTCCCGGCACTAATGTGGTTATGTGACTGAGAAAGACAATGCTGGACCAGGATACAAATCAATGGGAATGGCAGGACCGGCTCTGCTGCCAATTCAGCTTCACTGTCCTATTAATACCTTCTATTACTGAATGACCAGCTACTGCAACCTGCCACCTTCCATCCCTCTGTATCCGGGGTTCAGCCTATTCAGAGCCCCTCCTACATCTATGTCTTATTTACAGGCATACCCCACTTTATGCACCCTTACTTTACATACACTCACGAGTACGGACACATTAGCGTCTATCGGAAATCTTGGCCAGCTTGACATGGCACTGCTCCCGGGTTTTTAATATTCACGTCTATGGGAAATCATGGTCAGCTTGACATGACTCTGCTCCCGGTTTTTAATATTGACGTCTATGGGAAATCATGGTCAGCTTGACATGGCACTGCTCCCGGTTTTTTACACTGGCACCTATTTAAAATCTTGGTCAGCTTGACATGCCACTGCTTCTGGTTTTTAACATTTAACATTGGCGCCTATGGGAAATCTTGGTCAGCTTGACATGGCTCTGCTCCTGGTTTTTAACATTGGCATCTATGGGTAATTATGGTCAGCTTGAGATCTGGACTGAAGGTCAGTTGACATGTCACTGCTCCCGGTTTTTAACACTGGCGTCTATGGGAAATCTTGGTCATCTTGACATCGCTCTGCTCCCGGTTTTTTACATTGGCATCTATGGGTAATCATGGTCAGCTTGAGATCTGGACTGAGGATCAGTTGACATGGCACTGCTCCCGGTTTTTAACATTGGCGCCTATGGGAAATCTTGGTCAGCTTCACATTGCTCTGCTCCCAGTTTTTAACATTGGCGCCTATGGGAAATCTTGGTCAGCTTGACATGGCTCTGCTCCCGGTTTTTAACACTGGCGTCTATGGGAAATCTTGGTCAGCTTGACATGGCACTGCTTCTGGTTTTTAACATTGGCATCTATGGGTAATCATGGTCAGCTTGAGATCTGGACTGAGGGTCAGTTGACATGTCACTGCTCCCGGTTTTTAACATTGGCGCCTATGGGAAATCTTGGTCAGCTTGACATGGCTCTGCTCCCGGTTTTTTACACTGGCACCTATGGGAAATCTTGGTCAGCTTGACATGGCTCTGCTCCCGTTTTTTTACACTAGCGTCTATGGGAAATATTGGTCAGCTTGACATGGCACTGCTTCCGGTTTTTAACATTTAACATTGGCGCCTATGGGAAATCTTGGTCAGCTTGACATGGCGCTGCTCCCGGTTTTTAACATTGGCGCCTATGGGAAATCTTGGTCAGCTTGAGATGGCTCTGCTCCCAGTTTTTAACACTGGCGTCTATGGGAAATCTTGGTCAGCTTGACATGGCACTGCTTCTGGTTTTTAACATTGGCATCTATGGGTAATCATGGTCAGCTTGAGATCTGGACTGAGGGTCAGTTGACATGTCACTGCTCCCGGTTTTTAACATTGGCGCCTATGGGAAATCTTGGTCAGCTTGACATGGCTCTGCTCCCGGTTTTTTACACTGGCACCTATGGGAAATCTTGGTCAGCTTGACATGGCTCTGCTCCTGTTTTTTTACACTAGCGTCTATGGGAAATATTGGTCAGCTTGACATGGCACTGCTTCCGGTTTTTAACATTTAACATTGGCGCCTATGGGAAATCTTGGTCAGCTTGACATGGCGCTGCTCCCGGTTTTTAACATTGGCGCCTATGGGAAATCTTAGTCAGCTTGACATGGCTCTGCTCCCGGTTTTTAACACTGGTGTCTATGGGAAATCTTGGTCAGCTTGACATGGCACTGCTTACGTTTTTTAACATTGGCATCTATGGGTAATCATGGTCAGCTTGACATCTGGACTGAGGGTCAGTTGACATGGCACAGCTCCCGGTTTTTAACATTGGTGCCTATGGGAAATCTTGGGCAGCTTGACATGGCTCTGCTCCCGGTTTTTTACACTGGCGCCTATGGGAAATCTTAGTCAGCTTGACATGGCTCTGCTCCCGGTTTTTTACATTGGCATCTATGGGTAATCATGGTCAGCTTGAGATCTGGACTGAGGGTCAGTTGACATGGCACTGCTCCCGGTTTTTAACATTGGCGCCTATGGGAAATCTTGGTCAGCTTCACATTGCTCTGCTCCCGGTTTTTAACATTGGCGCCTATGGGAAATCTTGGTCAGCTTGACATGGCTCTGCTCCCGGTTTTTAACACTGGCGTCTATGGGAAATCTTGGTCAGCTTGACATGGCACTGCTTCTGGTTTTTAACATTGGCATCTATGGGTAATCATGGTCAGCTTGAGATCTGGACTGAGGGTCAGTTGACATGTCACTGCTCCCGGTTTTTAACATTGGCGCCTATGGGAAAATCTTGGTCAGCTTGACATGGCACTGCTTCCGGTTTTTAACATTGGCGCCTATGGGAAATCTTGGTCAGCTTGAGATGGCTCTGCTCCCAGTTTTTAACACTGGCGTCTATGGGAAATCTTGGTCAGCTTGACATGGCACTGCTTCCGGTTTTTAACATTGGCGCCTATGGGAAATCTTGGTCAGCTTGAGATGGCTCTGCTCCCAGTTTTTAACACTGGCGTCTATGGGTAATCATGGTCAGCTTGAGATCTGGACTGAGGGTCAGTTGACATGGCACTGCTCCCGGTTTTTAACATTGACGTCTACTTGACCTCCTCTGTAGCTCAAAACTGGTAACCTGTAGACATTTTTAAACGTCGCCTATGGAGATTTTTAAGTGCTAAAGTTTGACGCCATTCCACGAGCGGGCGCGATTTTTAAGTTTGACATGTTGGGTATCTATTTACTCTGCGTAACATTATCTTTCAGAATATTAAAAAAAATTGGGCTAACTTTACTGTTTTCCTTTTTTTTTATTCAAAAAAGTATTTTTTTCCCCCAAAAATTGCCCTTGTAAAGCCTCATACACACGATCGGATTTCCATCGGACAAATTTGTGGAATTTTGTTCCGAAGGGTGTTGGCCGTGAACTTGTTCTGCATACACCAAACGACGTGGTTTTTCAGCTCTTTAGCGCCACACTTTGGGCAACTTCTGCTAATGTTGTCTGATGGTTAGCATTGGTTCGGAGCATGCGTGTTTGTACTTTGGATTTTAGTTCGATGGAGCGTACAAACATCAAAAAGAGGCTCAGTCCAGAAGTGGTTAACCACTTGCCGACCGCCGCATGCAGGTGTACGTCGACAGAATGGCACGGGCAGACAAATGGGCGTACCTATACGTTCCATAACATTTTTCGCCCAGCGGGCGCGCGCATTCCGCGTGCCTTGTGAGCGTGTTCGCGGGTCCCGGGAAGTCGATGTTCCCAGGCGGCCCGCGATTGCGGCCGGCAAAGGCAGAACAGGGGGATGCCTTTGTAAACAAGGCATTCCCCTATTCTGCCTAGTGACATGTCACTGATGGCGGTTCCCCTGGGATCGGGAACGGTCATAGCCACGCCCCCTAACAGTAAGAATCACTCCAGAGTACTGACTTAACCCCTTCGGCGCCGCCTAGTGATTAACCCCTTAATTGCCAGTGTCATTTTAACAGTAATCATTGCATTTTTATAGCACTGATCGCTGTAAAAATGACAGCGGTCCCAAAAATGTGTCAAAAGTGTCCGATGTGTCCGCCATAATGTCGCAGTCATGATAAAAATCGCTGATCGCCGTCATTACTAGTAAAATAAAAATGATTAATAAAATTACCATAAAACTATCCCCTATTTTGTAGACGCTATAACTTTTGCGCAAACCGATCAATAAATGCTTATTGCGATTTTTTTTTTTTTTACCAAAAATAGGTAGAAGAATACGTATCGGCCTAAACTGAGGACATTTTTTTTTTTATATATATTTTTGGAGGATATTTATTATAGCAAAAAGTAAAAAATATTGCTTTTTTTTCAAAATTGACGCTCTATTTCTGTTTATAGCGCAAAAAAGAAAAACCGCAGAGGTGATCAAATACCGACAAAAGAAAGCTCTATTTGTGGCGGAAAAAGGACGTACATTTTTTGTTTGGGAGTCACGTCGAACGACCGCGCAATTGTCAGTGAGCCCCCATTCACATCTAGGCGTTTTTACGCCTGTAGTGCTACGCCGCTGCCGCCAGAGGGATGAGAACACATGTCCCTCTATGGAGATGGTTCACATCTCCACGCCGAACGCCGGATGCCTGACGCCTGCCGCCTGAAAAAAGGTCCCGGACCTTTTTTTCAGGCGGCTTTCGGCGTTCGGCTAGAAGATGGGAAGCATCTCCATAGAGGGGGTCAATCTGGGGCACATCTAGGCGGACAATACCGGCGTTTTGTCGCCGCAAATCGCGGTACAAAACATCGCTATTTGTACCGTGATTTGCGGCGACAAAACGCCGCAAATTTGTCTGCCTAGGTGTGAATGGAGCCTTAAAGCAACGCAGTGCCGAATCCCAAAAAGTGGTCCGGGCCTTTGACCAGAAAAATGGTCCGGGGCTGAAGTGGTTAAAGCATCCATCTGCGTGGAAAGTCAGGCGTCCCAATACTTTTGGCAATATAGTGTACCTTGACAAGACAAGGGATTAAAACAAATTTTTTTTTTTTTTTTTTTTTTGGAGCTTTCCCCTTTAAATGGCGCGCTCCTCGGTATGGAGATCGGCGTGAATAGTTTTTTTTTTTTTTTTTGCGCTCTATAAATCGCTCCAGAATAAGATAAATATGGGGGATGAAATAACGAGGAGACCGTACACCTCGCAGGGCGGGGGAGGGCTGAAGACGGAACTACATTTGTATCGGTGACAGTAAAATTTGTAAGCCGGTGATTAATGACGCCGCGGCAAACGAGGGAATTCATCGCCGCGTACATTTTCCTCCGTAAATGATTGAAAAGCAAATGAGTCGAGCTGTGCAATAAAAATGTGATTTTCAAGTAAGGAGCGTCAATATTTATGCTGCGTTCCAATCCTCCTGACTCCGGCGCTCTCCCCTGCGACCTCCTGTCTACACCAATCCCAATATACTGAGACAGCAAGACTGCCATTGCTTGCCTTGGAGTAATTGAAGAGCCAGATCTGCGGACGGTAACCCCTTCCTGACTGCGCCGTCCTTTTCAGAGTGATTACAGTCTAAAGGCTTTTTATTATTATTTATCGTGATGTAGCAGTCTATTTTTTTCTGCCATCTGGTTGTACAATTTTATTCCATTTCAAATGCCGCGTTATGTTTTGACATACCTCCTTAGACTCACCTTTGGACATTTGCTGACTTGGCTCCATCCACAAGCAGCTTAGCTCTTTAACTGCTTAACCACACCTCTTTCTGAGATTTGCTGTTTACAAGTTAACCACTTAAGCCCCGGACCACTATGCTGCTAAATGCCCAAAGGCGTTTTTACAATTCGGCACTGCGTCGCTTTAACAGACAATTGCGCGGTCATGCGACGAGGCTCCCAAACAAAATTAGCGTCCTTTTTCCCCCACAAATAGAGATTTCTTTTGGTGGTATTTGATCACCTCTGCTGTTTTTATTTTTTGCGCTATAAACAAAAATAAAGCGACAATTTTAAAAAAAATTCTATATTTTTTACTTTTTGTTATAATAAATATCCCCCAAAAACATATAAAACATTTTTTTTTCCCTGAGTTTAGGCCGATACGTATTCTTCTACCTGTTTATGGTAAAAAAAAAACGCAATAAGCGTTTATCGATTGGTTTGCGCAAAATTTATAGCGTTTAGAAAATAGGGGATAGTTTTAATATTATTTTTTTTTTTACTACTAATGGCGGCAATCAGCGATTTTTTTTCGTGACTGCGACATTATGGCGGACACTTCGGACAATTTTGACACATTTTTGGGACCATTGTCATTTTCACAGCAAAAAATGCATTTAAATTGCATTGTTTATTGTGAAAATGACAGTTGCAGTTTGGGAGTTAACCACAGGGGGCGCTGTAGGAGTTAGGGTTCACCTAGTGTGTGTTTACAACTGTAGGGGGGTGTGGCTGTAGGACTGACGTCATCGATCGAGTCTCCCTATAAAAGGGAACACACGATCGATGCGCCGCCACAGTGAAGCACGGGGAAGCCGTGTTTACATACGGCTCTCCCCGTTATTCAGCTCCGGGGAGCGATCGCGACGGAGTGGCTAGAAACGAATAGCCGCCCTCGTCCCGGATCGCTCCCCGCGGGTTTCCGACCGCCGCATGTAGCAGGGGGGTCCCGATCGGACCCCGGACCCGCGGAAAGGCGGGGACGTACATGTACGCCCATATGCCTGTACGTGCCATTCTGTGCATATACATGCGGCGGTCGTTAAGCGGTTAAAAACTGGGGTTTTTTTTGCTAGAAAATTACCCAAACATTATACATTTTTTTTCTAACACACTAGAGCAGGGCTCGACAAAATCCGGGCGCCCGGATCCTTGGCGCAATTGCGACAAGAAATTGTGACCTGGTGCCCAGGGAAGCTTAGGCCTGCAGAAGGCTGCAAAGCCTCAATTACCAGCCGGTGCGTGATCGCGGCAGGTGCGGCAGGCCCGCCGGTAATTGAGGCCGCAGCTTTGAGTCCTTCACAGAAGGAAGCTTAGGCCTGCAGAAGGCCGCAAAGCCGCGGCCTCAATTACCGGCCGGCCCGCGCCGGCCGGTAATTGAGGCCGCGGCTTTGCGGCCTTCTGTAGGCCTAAGCTTCCTTCTGTGATCACATGGCATGTACTTGGCATTACAAGTAGTTACATTACAAGTAGCAAAACAGCAGTTCTAATGTGTTTTTCACTGCCATCTCCTTCCCTCTAATTCGAACCCCCAAACATTATATATATTTTTTATTCTAACACCCTAGAGAATAAAATGTCGTTGCAATACTTTATGTCACACCGTATTTGCGCAAGCGGTCTAACAAGCGCACTTTTTTTGGAAAAAATTTACTTTTTTTTATAAAAAAATAAGAAAACAGTAAAGTTAGCCCAATTTTTGCAAAGATAATGTTACGCCGAGTAAATTGATACCCAACACGTCACGCTTCAAAATTGCTCCCGCCTGTGGAATGGCAACAAACTTTTACCCTTAAAAATCTGCATGTGTGGTTTGAACACCGCTTTCATATGCAGGCGCTAACTCACGTATGCGTTCGCTTCTGAGCGCAAGCTCGGCGGGACGGGGCACGTTTAAAAAAATTTAAATAAAATAAAAAAAAATTTACCTTTATTTTTTTTTCACTGTTCTTTAAAATAAATACATAAATAAATAAAAATCATAAATAAAAAAATAAAGTAAATTCAATACATGAATACTAATGCCGCGTACAGACGATCGGACATTCCGACATCAAAACCGTGGCTTTTTTTCTGACAGATTGTTGGCTCAAACTTGTCTTGCATACACACAGTCACAAAATTTTGGCAGAAATTCCAAACGTTAAGAACGTGGTGACGTACAACACTACGACGAGCCGAGAAAAATTAAGTTCAATGATTCCGAGCATGCGTCGCATTTTTGTGCGTTGGAATTGGCTGCAGACGATTGGAATTTCCGACAAGAACTTTTGTAGTCGGAAATATTGAGGACCAGCTCTCAGACATTTGTTGTCGGAAACTCCGACAGCAAATGTCCGATGGAGCCTCTCCGACAACAAGCTCACGTCGAAAATTTGTTGTCGGAAATTCCGACCGTGTGTAAGCGGCATTGGAAACAATTAACCCTTAACTTTAACCCTTTCCCCTTAAAAAAAAACCAATAATAATAAATAACTAAACACCCTAACACAAAATAAATTATTAATATTATTAATGTATTTTTTGTTTGAGTCTGGGTGTTTATTGCTATTATATTATTATTATTATTATTATTATTATTATTATTATTAATAATAATAATAATAATAATAATAATAATAATGTATTTAATATTTTATAAGGTTAATGCATACAAACGCGCAAAAATCGTGTGGAAAAAAAAATAAGGAAAAGCGCTCAAAGACGCTAAGCTCAGGTGTGAATGCAGCCTAAAAGGTGGATTCAGAAAGACTTAGGCTTTCTGATACGCCAGCCTAAGTCTGAATGTGCGCCGGCGCTAATTTAAGCGCATTCTGGTAACCAGATACGCTTAAATTAGGCTCAGATACCAGCGGCGTAAGTGTCTTACACCGTCGTATCCTAAAGTGTAATTTTTAGGCTGACCGCTAGGTGGCGCTTCCATTGCGGTCGGCGTAGAATATGTAAATCACTAGATACGTCTATTCACGAACGTACGCCCGGCCGACGCAGTACAGATACGCCGTTTACGTAACGCATTATCAGGCCTAAAGTTATTCCATCAAATAGCTGGAATAGTAATGTTAAGTATGGCTGTCGTTCCCGCGTCGAAATTCGAAAATTTTACGTCGTTTGCGTAAGTCGTCCGTAAATAGGGATTTACGTCATTTACGTCCACGTCAACACCAATAGGACCGTGCGGCGGACTTAGCCGCAATGCACACTGGGATATGTAGGCGGACAGCGCATGCGCCGTTCGTAAAATACGTCAATCACGTAAGGTCACCCCCATTAGCATAAAACACGCCCCCTCAGACGAATTTGAATTATGCGCGCTTACGCCCGCCCGATTTACGCTACGCCGCCGTAACTTAGCAGGCAAGTACTTTGTGAACCATGTACTTGCCTCGCTAACTTACGGTGGCGTAGTGTAAATGCCATACGCTACGCCGCCGCAACTATGCGCCCGCCTACCTGAATCCACCTATAGGTGTGATTTCATATGGGTACAGTGTAGCATGGCTGCGCAATTGTTGTTCAAAGTGTAACAGCGCTGAAAGCTGAAAATTTCCAAGGGTGTGCAGAATGACAGATGGAAGCTGTGTTGGGAGGTCCAGAGCCTGACTCCGCCCACTACTTTCCACTTGTAGGATAATCTTTTCTTTTTTAATTCAAAGTCTGAATTTGTATTAATATTATTATTATTATTATTATTATTATTATTATTCTTGTGTTTTTAGGACAGTAGTGGGGTTCTCATCACTGAGTTGAATCATCGATCGATCACATTATCACCGCCGACCCCGGTGTATGAAGATCCGTTGGAGCGCTCTCTGAAATACATGGAGAAACACAGCGTCCTGCAGATATTCCAGGTAAAGCAGATTATATAATAAATCAGTAGAAAGGGCAGAAATTGCGTCAGAACTCCCTAATCTCTATGAAGAACACTTTATAGCCGATCGTCTATATCCCTAAAGACTGAGCCCTGTCTAGGTGTAGGATTGTGGAGCGACACTGCCTCTTAGTGGTCATCCTTCATATTGCAGTGTGTATTTTGTAGTGCAGTACATAGAATAATGTGTAATTGTTGGCAGATCCAAAATATTTCTGGGCACTTTAACCCCTTCCTGCCCAGACTCATTTTCAGCTTTCAGCGCTGTCACACTTTGAATGACAATTGCGCGGTCATGCGACGCTGTACCCAAACTAGGTTTTTATCATTTCGTTCCCACAAATAGAGATTTCTTTTGGTGGTAATTAATCACCTCTGGGTTTTATTTTTTGCTAAATAAATAAAAAAGGAGCGCAAATCTTGAAGAAAAAAAAAAAACGATTCATAGTTTGCTATAAAATTTAGCATACAGGTAATTTTTCTCCTTCATTGCTGGGTGCTGATGAGGCAGTATCAGTGCCACCTATCAGTGCCCATTAGTGCCATCTATCAGTGCAGGCTTGTTAGTGCCCATCAGTGTAGCCTCATCAGTGCCCATCAGAGCCGCTTATCAGTGCCCATCAACGTCATCTATCAGTGCTGCCTATCAGTGTCCATCAGTGCTGCCTATAAGTTTCCATCAGTGCTGCCTATCAGTGTTGTCTATCAGTGTCCATTAGTGCCATCTATCAGTGCAGGCTTGTTAGTGCCCATCAGTGTAGCCTCATCAGTGCCCATCAGAGCCGCTTATCAGTGCCCATCAAAGTCATCTATCAGTGCTGCCTATCGGTGTCCATCAGTGCTGCCTATCGGTGTCCATCAGTGCAGCCTATCAGTGTCCATCAGTGCTGCCTATCAGTGCCTATAAGGCTCCATTCACATATAGGCGTTTTCACGCCAGACGCCCGACGCTCGTGCCGCTGGAGGGGAGATTTCACATTGATGTCTATGGAGATGGTTCACATCTCACGCCGAACGCCAAAACGCCGTACGCCTGCCGCCTGAAAAAAAGTCCCGGACCCTTTTTTTCAGGCGGCATTGGCGTTCGGCCATAGACAACAATGTGTTGTCAAAAAAAAAAAAAAAGACCCGTTTTGTCGCGGCAAATCGCGGGTTAAATACGCCGCAATTTGTCACGGCAAAATACGCAGAAATACGCCGTGTTACAGTGTGAATGCGGCCTCAAAGTTGTCTATCAGTGCCCATCAGTGGTGCATCATCAGCGAAGGAGAAAATTTACTTATTTGCAACATTTTATAGCAGAAACTAAAACATATATATATATTTTTTTCCAAATTTGCAGGCTTTTTGTTTGTTTAGCAAAAAAATAAAAAACCTCAGCAGTAATTAAATACCACAAAAAGAAAGCTCTATTTGTCTGAAAAAAAATATAAAAATGTCACATGGGTACAGTGTAGCATGGCTGCGCAATTGTCGTTCAAAGTGTAACAACGCTGAAAGCTGAAAATTGGCCTGGGCAGGAAAGGGGTAAAAGTATGGAAGTGGTTAAGGATAGTGATCATATGAAGCCATTTATGATCACATAGTTGTTTGGCTCCTTTTTAAATCATTATGATCACAGAAATCACCCAAATGGCCACGATAAAAAGTTTACATACCCCGGAATGTTTGGCCTTGGTACAGGCACGGGAGGTGGCACACACGGGTGGAAATAGCAATTGAAGGGTAATTTCCCACATCTGTGGCTTTTTAAATTGCAATTAGTGAATGTGTATAAATAGTCAATGGCCCAGATTCACAGAGTGTGGGTGCACATTATGCCGCCATAGCGCAAATGCTGTACGCCACGCCGGCGTAGCGCGGAGAGGCAAGCATTGAACTCAGCCAGCCAGTGCTCCCAACGCTGCGCCAGCGTGGCGTAGGATTCGAAGGCGCAGGCCGGCGTAGGTGGAAGTGGGCATGACCCATGCAAATGAGGCGTAACCCCATGCAAATGATGGGCCGAGCGCCAGACAGATACGTATTACGAACTGCGCATGCGCCATGACGTGGACGCATCCCCCTGCGCCTGCTCACAGCCACGTCGGAACCACTGCCTAAACTACGCCGGATCACTGCGTACGGCGTGAACGTAACCTACGCCCAGCAAGACACGTCCAACGTAAAATACGCCGGCTTGTGTTCCCTGGTGCAGACCTGTGCATGTCTGCTGCTGGGTTGCGCCTCCTTTATGGGGAATAACTTTACGCCGGACGTAGAACTTACGCGCACCTCGCATAGCATGCGTCGGGCGCACACAGGTTCGTGAATCGCCGTATTTCCCTCATTTGCATGTTTGAATGGCTAATCAATGGGAGCGGCACCATGCACCCAGCCTAAATGTGCGCAAAGCAAGATACGTCGGGTTTAGGCGCATCTCTGTTTGTGGGTCTGGCGCACAGATAGGACAGCGCACATTTGCACTTACGTCGGCGTAACTTTTTATATGTCGGCGTAAGTGCTTTGTGAATCTGGGCCAATGACTTTGTTAGCTCTCACATGGATGCACTAAGCAGGCTAGATAATGAGCCATGGGGAGCAGAAAAGAACTGTCAATAGATCTGCGTAACAAGATAAGGGAACTTTATACGGATGGAAAAGGATATAAAAAGATACCCAAAGCCTTGAATATATCAGTCAGTACTGTTCAATCACTTATTAAGAAGTGGGAAATTCGGAGCTCTCTGATACCAAGCCACGGTCAGGGAGACCAAGAGAGATTGCAGCCACAACTGCCAGAACAATTGTTCGGGATACAAAGAATAAACCCCACAGGTCACCTCAGGAGGAAGACAGGCTGCTCTGGAAAAAGACGGTGTGGTTGTGTCAAGGATCACACAATACAAGGAACAATGAGCTGCATGGTCAAGTTGCCAGTAAGAAGTCCTTGCTGCACCAATTTCACAAAAAGCCCGGCTACAAAATGCCGGACAGAACCCTGACACACCTCCAGGCTTCTGGCGCTCTGTAATCTGGAGCGACGAGACAGAATTTGGACATTTTTTGTCGCTGCGACTTGAGTCTTATTATTTGGACGCCACCCATTGAAATTAGCGTGTTTTGACTTGTCATGTGACTTTGTGTAGCAAGTCTCATGATAAGTGGAGGCACTGCGAACCCGGGGCTTAACCACTTGCCGACCGGTCTATAACCGAATCATGGCTAGTTCTGGGAGGCCGTCCTATGATGGCCTCCTGTGATCGCGCCTGCTGCTGGGTGCGGGCGGCCGGTGCCCTCCGGACACTGATAAACACAGATTGAGGTAAAGAGCCAATCAGCGGCTCTTTACCACGTGATCAGCTGTGTCCAATGACAGTTGATCCTGGTTGTAAACAGAAGACGGTTATCGGCACTCCTTTGGAGAGGAGAGCCAATAAGTGGCTTCTGTTAAAGGGACATCTACACTGATAATCAAGGCATTGCTTGTCAGTGTCCTGATTATCTGTGCAGTCCCAACAGTGCCCACCAATGCCACCTATCAGTGCCCATCACTGCCTCCTCATCTGTGTCACCTATCAGTGTCGCTTCATGAGTGCCACCTATCAGTGCCTCCTCATCAGTGCCCCCATCAGTGCCCATCACTGCCTCCTCATCAGTATCACCTATTAGTGCCCTTCAGTGCTGCCTATCAGTGCCCACCAGTGCTGCCTCATCAGTGTCACCTATCAGTGCCGCTTCATGAGTGCCCATCAGCGCCGCCTCATCAGTGCCAACCAGCGCTGCCTCATCAGTGCCGCATATCAATGCCCATCAGTGCCCCATATCAGTGCCCACCAGTGTCTCCTCATCTGTGTCACCTATTAGTGCTGCCTATCAGTGCTCTTCAGTGCTGCCTATCAGTGCCGCTTCATGAGTGCCCATCAGTGCGGCCTCATCAGTGCCACCTATGAGTGCAACCTATCAGTGCCTCCTCATCAGTGCCCATCACTGCCTCCTCATCAGTATCACCTATTAGTGACCTTCAGTGCTGCCTATCAGTGCCCACCAGTGCTTCCTCATCAGTGCCACTTGTCAGTGCCGCTTCATGAGTGCCCATCAGCGCCGCCTCATCAGTGCCAACCAGCGCTGCCTCATCAGTGCCGCATATCAATGCCCATCAGTGCCCACCAATGTCTCCTCATCTGTGTCACCTATTAGTGCTGCCTATCAGTGCTCTTTAGTGCCCCCTATCAGTGCCACCTCATCAGTGCCACCTCATCAGTGCCCATCAGTATCACTTATCAGTGCCCACCAGTGCTGCCTCATCCGTGCCCATTAGTGCCGCTTCATGAGTGCCCATCAGTGCCTGCTATTAGTGGTCATCAGTGAAGGGCCAAAACAACCTGTTTGCAAAATTTTATAATAAACTATGGAAAAAATTTTTTTTCAAAATGCTCAATATTTTTTCGTTTGTTTAGCAAAAAAAAAAAAAACCCCAGTGGTGATTAAATACCAATAAAATAAAGCTCTGTTTGTGTAAAGAAAATGATAGAATTATCACATGGGTACAGTGTTACATGACCGCGTGATTGTCATTCAAAGTGTGACAGCGCTGAAAGCTGAACATTGGCCTGGGCAGGGAAGGGGGTAAAAGTGCCCGGTAGGCAAGTGGTTAATGTGTAGGAAGTTCTGAGGAGGTACGAAGGAATAAATCTGATGCTTGATCTAATGAGAAATGACAGTGAGGTGATCTCATTAATATTCAATGTCAATGTGAAGATTTGGTTGTAGTTCCCCCCGGGGGGGGTCGCTGTGCTTCCCGCGAGACACAAGTGCCGGAGCCGGGAAGAGTTTGGACTTGATGGGCATTTGTCTTTCTTATGTAAGTGAGGAGCCCATTAAGAGAGCGGATATGTTCTCTCCTCCATATACTGCAAGGTTACTCCATACCGCAGCCCACGTTTTACGACCCATTCATAAAATGCACGCTGCGGTGAGCAGCCTGCAGTGTCCTTCAAAGTTCTCTCTGCTTAACGCCGGTCACGTGACTTTGACAGGTCACATGACTGGGCTCTCCTGCTGGTTCTTCCTTTTTCTCATTCATTTTAAACACTTAAGGACCCCTTCCCGCCGATATATGTCGGCAGAATGACACGGCTGGGCACATCAACGTACCTGTACGTTGCCCTTTAAGCCCAGCCGTGGGGTCGCACGCACGCGCCGCCCGCGACCCGGTCTGAAGCTCCGTGACCGCGGGACCCGATCGCCGCTGGAATCCCGCGATCGGTCCCTGGAGCTGAAGAACGGGGAGAGCTGTGTGTAAACACGGCTTCCCCGTTCTTCACTGTGGCGCCGTCATTGATCGTGTGTTGCCTGATATAGGGAAACGCAATCAATGACGTCACACCTACAGCCACACCCCCCTACAGTTAGAAACAGACATGAGGTCACACATAACCCCTTCAGCACCCTCTTGTGGTTAACTCCCAAACTGCAATTGTCATTTTCACAGTAAACAATGCATTTTTAACACATTTTTTTCTGTGAAAATGACAATGGTCCCAAAAATGTGTCAAAATTGTCCGATGTGTCCGCCATAATGTCGCAGTCATGAAAAAAAAAAACGCTGATCGCCGCCATTAGTAGTAAAAAAATTTTTTTTTATAAAAATGCAATAAAACTATCCCCTATTTTGTAAATGCTATAAATTTTGCGCAAACCAACCGATGAACACTTATTACGATTTTTTTTACCAAAAATAGGTAGAAGAAGAATACGTATCGGCCTTAACTGAGGGAACATTTTTTTTATATATATATAAATATATATATATATTTGGGGGATATTTATTATAGCAAAAGTAAAAAATATTATTTTTTTTAAAAAATTGTCGCTCTATTTTTGTTTATAGCGCAAAAAATAAAAACCGCAGAGGTGACCAAATACCAGCAAAAGAAAGCTCTATTTGTGGGGAAAAAAACCCGCCAATTTTGTTTGGGAGCCACGTCGCACGACCGCGCAATTGTCAGTTAAAGCGACACAGTGCCGAATCGCAAAAACTGGCCTGGTCCTTTAGCTGCCTAAAGGTCCGGGTCTTAAGTGGTTAAGAGCACATTCACAATAGCAATGCTCTCCGAAAAGAGCGATCCACATTCAGAAAACATTTAAAGTGGTTGTAAACCTCAGACATGAAATATGAACAAAGCGTATCCCTCTATAGTGTGTGCTTGTCCCAATCCAGAGCACTAAGGGCCAGATTCACAAAAGAGATACAACGGCGTTTCTCCTGATACGCCGTCGTATCTCTGTGATCCGCCCGTCCTAACTATGCGGCAGATTCATAGAATCAGTTACGCATAGCTAGCCCTAAGATCCGGCAGGTGTAATTGAATTACACTGTCGGATCTTAAGGATGCAATTCTAGGCCGGCCGCTAGGTGGCGAGGCCATTGCGGTCGGCGTAGAATATGCAAATGAATACTTACGGCGATCCCCGAACGTCCGCGCTGCCCGTCGATCTAACTGTACGCCGTTTCCGTCGACTTACGCCGCGTAAAAATAGGACTACCTCCTAGGTGTCCTAAGCCATGTTAAGTATGGCCGTCGTTCCCGCGTCGAAATTTAAAAACCAACGTCGTTTACGTAAGACGTCCGTGAATGGCGCTGGACGCCATTTACGTTAACGTCTAAGCAAATGACGTCGGTGCGACGTCATTTAGCGCAATGTACGTCGGGTAATTTACCCGACAGAGCATGCGCAGTACGCTCGGCGCCGGAACGCGCCTAATTTAAATGGTGCCCGCCCCATTTGAATTAGGCGGCTTGCGCCGAACGCATTTACGTTACACCGCCGCAAGTTTACAGGTAAGAGTTGTGAGAATCAGGCACTTACGCTGTAAACCTGCGGCGGTGTAATGTAAATCACATACGTTACGCTGCCCAGGAGCAACGTAATTGTATGTGAATCTGGCTCTAAGTGTCATTTCTCTCCACTGCCCTCAGCATGAGTCACTTCTTACAGGGAGCTCCAGCACACAGCCCGTGATTGATAGCCTCAGCTCTGTTCCTGTGTGAAGAAAAGAGGGGCGTGTCCCTTCCCTCTGTCAGGAATGTCACGTCTACCCCAACGCAGGTGGTCAGACACTATAGCTGGCTACTGTGTGCTTCACCCTATAGAAGCCCCCTTTCCCTTAAGACAAGCAGGCCTACCAGTACTTGGTTGCCCCCCCAGGACTTATACACAATCAGGGGCGGACTGACAACTCATGGGGCCCCCGGGCAATAGAAGATTATGGGGCCCCTGGGCTTACAGATGGCCACCACGCCAGGAGGCAGTGCAGAGGCGGGGCAGCTAAAATCTCTGGATTTTCACATTAAAAGCATGTCGGTTTCGGACATATCAGGGACAGATGTAAAAAAAACCATAGATTTCTACATACTGTCCCTGGTTTTACTGAGCCTGGCAACCCTGATGGGGCCCCCTAGTGGCATGGGGCCCTTGGGCAGTGCCCGAGTGACTCAATGGTCAGTCCGCGGCTAGGGTTGCCACCTGTTCGGGATTCACCCGGACAGTTCGGGTTTGGAATCATGTGTCCGGGTTTCACACTGTCTGAGACCCGGACACATTATTTAGAGCAGACTAAGTCTCCCCCCTTCTCTCTCCTGCCTCTGAGTGAGTACGCTAAGGTAAAAAGGGGTTCTCAGAGCACCCCTTACATCAGAGCTCCCCTTTACACCAGAGGCCACAGTGCTCCCCCTTACATCAGAGTCCTCTTTGTACACCAGAGCATCCCTTATTTTAGAGTCCCCAGAGTTCTTTCTTACATCAGAGTCTGCCGAGTCCCCCCTTACAGTGAAAGGGAACCCTGCGAGTTCAGATGTAAAAGGGTAACTCTGCAGATTCAGATGTAAAAGGGAAACCCTGTGGACTATGATGTAAAGGGGGAACTCTGTGGACTATGATGTAAAGGGGGATATCTGTGGACTATGATGTAAAGAGGGAACTCTGTGGACTATGATGTAAAGGGGGATCTCTGTGGACTATGATGTAAAGGGGGATCTCTGTGGACTATGATGTAAAGGGGGAACTCTGTGGACTATGATGTAAAGGGGGAACTCTGTGGACTATGATGTAAAGAGGGAACTCTGTGGACTATGATGTAAAGAGGGAACTCTGTGGACTATGATGTAAAGGGGGAACTCTGTGGACTATGATGTAAAGGGGGATTTCTGTGGACTATGATGTAAAGAGGGAACTCTGTGGACTATGATGTAAAGAGGGAACTCTGTGGACTATGATGTAAAGAGGGAACTCTGTGGACTATGATGTAAAGGGGGATCTCTGTGGACTATGATGTAAAGGGGGAACTCTGTGGACTATGATGTAAAGGGGGATCTCTGTGGACTATGATGTAAAGGGGGATCTCTGTGGACTATGATGTAAAGGGGGATCTCTGTGGACTATGATGTAAAGGGGGAACTCTGTGGACTATGATGTAAAGGGGGATCTCTGTGGACTATGATGTAAAGAGGGAACTCTGTGGACTATGATGTAAAGGGGGAACTCTGTGGACTATGATGTAAAGGGGGATCTCTGTGGACTATGATGTAAAGGGGGATCTCTGTGGACTATGATGTAAAGGGGGATCTCTGTGGACTATGATGTAAAGGGGGATCTCTGTGGACTATGATGTAAAGGGGGATCTCTGTGGACTATGATGTAAAGAGGGAACTCTGTGGACTATGATGTAAAGGGGGAACTCTGTGGAATTTTGATTTAAAGGGGGAACTCTGTGGACTATGATGTAAAGAGGGAACTCTGTGGACTATGATGTAAAGGGGGATCTCTGTGGACTATGATGTAAAGGGGGATCTCTGTGGACTATGATGTAAAGGGGGAACTCTGTGGACTATGATGTAAAGGGGGAACTCTGTGGACTATGATGTAAAGAGGGAACTCTGTGGACTATGATGTAAAGAGGGAACTCTGTGGACTATGATGTAAAGGGGGAACTCTGTGGACTATGATGTAAAGGGGGATTTCTGTGGACTATGATGTAAAGAGGGAACTCTGTGGACTATGATGTAAAGAGGGAACTCTGTGGACTATGATGTAAAGAGGGAACTCTGTGGACTATGATGTAAAGGGGGATCTCTGTGGACTATGATGTAAAGGGGGAACTCTGTGGACTATGATGTAAAGGGGGATCTCTGTGGACTATGATGTAAAGGGGGATCTCTGTGGACTATGATGTAAAGGGGGATCTCTGTGGACTATGATGTAAAGGGGGAACTCTGTGGACTATGATGTAAAGGGGGATCTCTGTGGACTATGATGTAAAGAGGGAACTCTGTGGACTATGATGTAAAGGGGGAACTCTGTGGACTATGATGTAAAGGGGGATCTCTGTGGACTATGATGTAAAGGGGGATCTCTGTGGACTATGATGTAAAGGGGGATCTCTGTGGACTATGATGTAAAGGGGGATCTCTGTGGACTATGATGTAAAGGGGGATCTCTGTGGACTATGATGTAAAGAGGGAACTCTGTGGACTATGATGTAAAGGGGGAACTCTGTGGAATTTTGATTTAAAGGGGGAACTCTGTGGACTATGATGTAAAGAGGGAACTCTGTGGACTATGATGTAAAGGGGGATCGCTGTGGACTATGATGTAAAGAGGGAACTCTGTGGACTATGATGTAAAGAGGGAACTCTGTGGACTATGATGTAAAGGGGGATCGCTGTGGACTATGATGTAAAGAGGGAACTCTGTGGACTATGATGTAAAGAGGGAACTCTGTGGACTATGATGTAAAGGGGGAACTCTGTGGACTATGATGTAAAGGGGGATCTCTGTGGACTCTGATGTAAAGAGGGAACTCTGTGGACTCTGATGTAAAGGGGGAACCCTGGGGACTCTGATGTAAAGGGGGAACTCTGGGGACTCTGATGTAAAGGGGGATTGTAATTAACTTCATATGATTCGAAATGTTATTTAACAGCAACATCTCTGCATAGTTTATCTATGCATACTATGAAAAAAATTTGCTCTGCAACGATGAAGTGTTCGTGTTTGACTTGAAGAAAAGGTGGCAACCCTAAGTCCGCCCCTGTACACAATGCTATCGTGCCTGGCTACCACGCCTGGGCAGATGTCAACTGAGCAAAGCAAACAGGTACATGCAGTATAGCTGAGAGGTAGCGTGGTTCTAAGACGGTTCAGGTAATAAGGCAGGCTGAGTTCAGGGGATCGTCCAGTGTCCAATCCGGGTCATACACAGGAGATCCAACAACAAGCAAGGCAGACTAACGGGAGGCTTGATCTAGAACAGGGGTCTCAAACTCAAATTACCTGAGGGCCACAAGACAAGTTTTCATATGCCATGGGGGGCCGCATGCAAACTTTCAAACTTCAAAAACAACAGTACTGGTGTCAGCGAACACATTATTAACCCCCAGCACTGGTGTCAGCGAGCGCATTATTAACCACCAGCACTGGTGTCAGCGAGCGCATTATTACCCCCAGCACTGGTGTCAGCGAGCGCATTATTACCACCAGCACTGGTGTCAGCGAGCGCATTATTAACCCCCAGCACTGGTGTCAGCGAGCGCATTATTACCCCCAGCACTGGTGTCAGCGAGCGCATTATTACCCCCAGCACTGGTGTCAGCGAGCGCATTATTAACCACCAGCACTGGTGTCAGCGAGCGCATTATTACCACCAGCACTGGTGTCAGCGAGCGCATTATTAACCCCCAGCACTGGTGTCAGCGAGCGCATTATTAACCACCAGCACTGGTGTCAGCGAGCGCATTATTACCCCCAGCACTGGTGTCAGCGAGCGCATTATTAACCACCAGCACTGGTGTCAGCGAGCGCATTATTACCCCCAGCACTGGTGTCAGCGAGCGCATTATTAACCCCCAGCACTGGTGTCAGCGAGCGCATTATTAACCACCAGCACTGGTGTCAGCGAGCGCATTATTACCACCAGCACTGGTGTCAGCGAGCGCATTATTAACCCCCAGCACTGGTGTCAGCGAGCGCATTATTAACCACCAGCACTGGTGTCAGCGAGCGCATTATTACCACCAGCACTGGTGTAAGGCAGGGTTTGACAAATTTGCTTGGAATCTAGGAGCCAGCTAAAAAAGTTAGGAGAAAACGCGCCCCGTCCCGACGAGCTTGCGCGCAGAAGCGAACACATACGCGAGCCGTGCCCGCATATGTAAACGGTGTTCAAACCACACATGTGAGATATCGCCGCGATTGGTAGAGCGAGAGCAATAATTCTAGCCCTAGACCTCCTCTGTAACTTAAAACATGCAACCTGTAGATTTTTTTAAACGTCGCCTATGAAGATTTTAAAGGGTAAAAAAGTTTGTCGGCATTCCACAAGCGGACACAATTTTGAAGCGTGACATGTTGGGTATGAATTTACTCGGCGTAACATTATCTTTCATAATATTAAAAAAAATGGGGATAACTTTACTGTTGTCTTATTTTTTTATTAAAAAAAGTGTAATTTTTTCCCAAAAAAGTGCGCTTGTAAGACCGCTGCGCAAATACGGCGTATTTGCAACGATCGCTATTTTATTCTCTAGGGTGTTAGGATAAAAAATATATATAATGTTTGGGGGTTCTAATTAGAGGGAAGAATATGGCAGTGAAAATAGTGTAAAATGACATTAGAATTGCTGTTTAACTTGTAATGCTTAACTTGTAATACCAACGACCACCAGATGGCGCCAGCTCACATCTGGTGGTAATAACTTGTAATACCAACGGCTCACCACCAGATGGCGCCAGCTAAAAAAAAAAAAAAAAAAAAATTATAACTGGTCCGCGGGCCGCAAATGGCCCGCGGGCCGGTACTTTGAGACCACTGATCTAGAACAATGCAGGTAAGTCTGTCTCTATCACAAGCGAGGGATAGAGTGTTCAGTTTGCTTATATCAGGTGACTGAGCAGATCAATCACCCAACAGGTGAACACAGACAGGAAGGAAAAGCAACAGCCAACACCCGGGTGCTGGAATCTGGCGCAGGAGAACTTAAGTGATCATGACACCCTCCAACCAGCTCTCCGAACCCTGCAGAGTGTTACTTTTAGCTCTCTGTCCCCTTTTTTCTGACAAGCTGCATCAATTCTGTACTTTGAACAGATGTAGATAAGAAAAGAATGTAGATAACTAGGCACAACATACAGTGGCCCGGATTCAGATAGAATTGTCTATCTATCGGCGGGCGTAACGTATCGCAGATACGGTACGCCGCCGTAACTTAGGGCGCAAGTACCGTTTGCAGAAAGAACTTGGGCCCTTAGTTACGGCGCCGTAATGTATGTGTGTCGGCGTATTCTAATTCAAATGGGGATGATGTGGGCGTGTTTTATTTAAATTCACTGTGACCCCACGTATTTGGCGCATGCGCCGTTCGTGGAAAAATACCAGTGCGCATGCTCGAAATTACGCCGCAAGTTGTCATTGCTTTAGACGTGAACGTAACTTACGTACAGCCCTATTCGCGAACCACTTACGCAAACGACGTAAAATTTTCAAAACTCGACGCGGGAACGCCGTCCATACTTAACATTGGCTACGCCTCATATAGCAGGGGTAACTTTATGCCGGAAAAAGCCTAACGTAAACGACGTAAAAAAATGCGCCGGACGTACGTTTCTGAATCGGCATATCTACCTAATTAGCATATTCATTGCGTAACTATACGGAAACGCCACTTAGCGGCCAGCGCAAATATGCAGCCTAAGATACGACGGTGTAAGACACTTACGCCGGTCGGATCTTAGGGAAATCTATGCGTAACTCATTCTATGAATCAGTCGCATAGTTACGACCACGCACACTCAGAGATACAACGGCGTATCTCCTTTCTGAATCTGGCCCAGTGCCTTGAAAAAGTATTCATACCCCTTTGAAATTTTCCAAATTTTGTCACGTTACAGCCAAAAACGTACATGTATTTTATTGGGATTTTATGTGATAGACCAACACAAAGTGGCACATAATTGTGAAGTGGAAGGAAAATGATAAATGGTTTTCACATTTAAAAAAAAAAAAAATATGTGAAAAGTGTGGGGGGTACATTTGTATTCGGCCCCCTTCACTCTGATACCCCTAACTAAAATCTAGTGGAACCAATTGCCTTCAGAAGTCACCTAATTAGTAAATAGAGTCCACCTGTGTGCAATTTAATCTCAGTATAAATACAGCTGTTCTGTGAAGCCCTCAGAGGTTTGTTAGAGAACCTTAGTGAACAAACAGCATCATAAAGGCCAAGGAACACACCAGACAGGTCAGGGATAAAGTTGTGGAGAAGTATAAAGCAGGGTTAGGTTATAAAAAAAAATCTCCCAAGCTTTGAACATCTCACGGAGCTCTGTTCAATCCATCATCGGAAAATGGAAAGAGTATGGCACAACTGCAAACTTACCAAGACATGGCCGTTCACCTAAACTGACCGGGCCGGGCAAGGAGAGCATTCATCAGAGAAGCAGCCAAGAGGCCCATGGTAACTCTGGAAGAACTGCAGAGATCCACAGCTCAGGGGGGAGAATCTGTCCACAGGACAACTATTAGTCGTCTCTCCACAAATCTGCCCTTTATGGAAGAGTGACAAGAAACAAGACATTGGTGAAAGAAAGTCATAAGAAGTCCTGTTTGCAGTTTGTGAGAAGCCATGTGGGGGAGGGGACACAGCAAACATGTGGAAGAAGGGGCTCTGGTCAGATGAGACCAAAATTGAACTTTTTGGCCTAAAAGCAAAACACTGTGGGCCAGATTCAGAGAGATCGGCGCATCTCATATGCGCTACGCCGTCGTAACATTGAGAGGCAAGAACAGTATTCACAAAGCACTTGCTCCCATATGTACGCCGTCGTAATGTAAATGGGCCGGCGTAAGCCCGCCTAATTCAAAGTAGCAAGGTAGTGGGCGTGTTGTATTATAATTAACCGTGACCCCATGTAAATGGATGGCCGATCGAACGGCGCATGCGCACGCATGCTCAGAATCACGTCGCAAATACTCCCTAAGATACGTCGGCTCAATGCTTTCAACGTGACGTAACCTACGCCTAGCCCCATTCACGTACGACTTACGCAAACTACGTAAAATACGACGCTGTTCACACGCCCATACCTTAACATGACTTACCCCTGCTTTATGAGGGGTAAAGTTACGCCGGACGTACGCCTTACGTAAACGGCGTATCTAGCTCATTTACATATTCGACGCGTAAATCTACGGAAGCGCCCCATAGCGGCCAGCGTTAATATGCACCCAAGATACGACGGCGTAAGGAGACTTACGTTGGTCGTATATCGTGTCAAAATTCAGGCGTATCTGATTTCCTGAATAAGCGCATAGATACCACGGCGCACATTTGGACTTACAACGGCGTATCTGGATATACGTTGTCGTAAGTCTTTTCTGAATCTGGGCCTATGTGTGGCGGAGAACTAACACTGTACATCACCCTGAACACACCGTCCCTACCGTGAAACATGGTGGTGGCAGCATCATGTGGTGGGGATGTTTTTCTTCAGCAGGGACAGGGAAGCTGGTCAGAGTTGATGGGAAGATGGATGGAGCCAAATACAGGGCAATCTTAGAAGAAAACCTGTTAGATTCTGCAAAATACTTGAGACTGGGGGGAGGTTCACCTTCCAGCAGGACAACGACCCTAAACATACAGCCAGAGCTACAATGGAATGGTTTAGCTCAAAGCATATTCATGTGTTAGAATGGCCCAGTCACAGTCCAGACCTAAATCCCATTGAGAATCTGTGGCAAGACATGAAAATTGCTGATCACAGACGCTCTCCATCCAATCTGACAGAACTTGAGATATTTTACAAAGAAGAAGAATGGGCAGAAATGTCCCTCTCTAGATGTGCAAAGCTGGTAGAGACATCCCCAAAAAGGCTTGCAGCTGTAATTGCAGAGAAAGGCGGTTCTACAAAGTATTGACTCCGGGGGGCGCCATACAAATGTACACCCCACACTTTTCACATATTTATTTGTAAAAAATATAATTTTCCTTCCACTTCACAATTATGTGCCACTTTGTGTTAGTCTATCACATAAAATCCCAATAAAATACATTTACATTTATGTTTTTGGTTGTAAAGTGAGAAAATGTGAAAAATTTCAAGGGGTATGAATACTTTTTCAAGGCACTGTGCGTAAGAGGATTTGTAAAAGTGTGGCTCAGACTTGGGGTTTTACCGCCCCCCAACCTCATGTGTGAATGAGCTCTAATGGCTTCAGCAGTACAATTTTTATACAGTACCATCGATCTGGAGATTCCCATTTGTTTTTCAGGAGATCACAGAAGATCTGGTGTACGAGAAGCCAGAAGATCCCCTGCAGTTTATGCTGGAAAAGGTGCGTCCTTTATATTGTCTGTATTGTGGAACCGATTGAGCTGCCGAATGATTTCTAATTCTGTTCAGCAAGTCTTGTGATTCACCCGTCCCAGTCACACTGCACAGCCAGGAAGATCGCCCCATTATTCCCTGCTGCATCCACATGATGTCTAAGGCCCCATACACACGAGAGGATTTATCCGCACATACGGTCCAGCGGATCGTTTCCGCGGATAAATCCTCTCGAGGATTTCAGAAGATTTCTATGCGATGGCGTGTACACACCATCGCATTGAAATCCGCGCTGAAATCCTCTGCCGATGACGTGTCGCGCCGTCGCCGCTATTATGACGCGGCGACGGGCGCGACGCTGTCATATAAGGAATTCCACGCATGCGTCAAATCATTACGACGCATGCGGGGGATCCCTTCGGACGGATGGATCCGGTGAGTCTGTACAGACGAGCGGATCCATCCGTTGGGATGGATTCCAGCAGATGGATTTGTTGTGCATGTCAGCAAATATCCATCTGCTGGAAATCCATCCCAGGGGAGATTTATCCGCGGAAACAGATCCGCTGGCGTGTACACACCATAGGATCTATCCGCTGAAACCCATTCGCTGGGATTTATCTGCGGATGGATTCTATCGTGTGTATGGGGCCTAAGATCGTTAGCCTGCTCATAGGACAGAGGTGATCATGGCGATTCCTAGTCCAGGGAACAGACATGTGCAGAAAGAAAACATTTGTTTTCTTTTATTTCTATTCGTTATTTAAAACATCTTGTTTCGTTTAACCACTTCAGCCCCGGAAGGTTTTACCCCACTTCCTGAGAACGCTTTCCCCGCCTTAGTTGGGGTAGGCGGTACACTTTAGTGGGGGTGGGTCAGCCACGCCTTCTGACCTTTGACCTTTAGGGGAGGTCCCTGTTCCAATTCCTGAGACCTAGCCATATTCTTCAATGGGAAACCCTAACCCCTTTTGCGATACAGCACTGCGTCACTTTAACTGTCGGGTGACGATGTACCCAAACAAAATTGGCGTCCTTTTTCTCCCACAAATAGAGCTTTCTTTTGGTGGTATTTGATCACCTCTGCGGTTTTTATTTTTTGCGCTATAAACAAAAATAGAGCGACAATTTAAAAAAATAAATAAAAAAATACTTAACCACTTAAAGCGGGATTCCACCCGCAATTTAATTTTTTTTGTAAAAGTCAGCAGCTGCAAACACTGTAGCTGTTGACTTTTAACCACTTCAGCCCCGGACCATTTTGCTAGTCAATGACCGGGCCACTTTTTTGCAATTCGGCACTGCGTTGCTTTAACTGACAATTGCGCCATGGCTCCCAAACAAAATTGGCGTCCTTTTTTCCCCACAAATAGAGTTTTCTTTTGGTGGTATTTGATCTCCTCCGTTTTTATTTTTTGCGCTATAAACAAAAAAAAGCGTAAAAAATACTTTTTGCTATAATAAATATCCCCCACAAAATGTAAAATATTTCTTCATCAGTTTAGGCCAATACGTATTCTTCTACATATTTTTGGTAAAAAAAAAAAATCACAAAAAGCGTATTTTGACTGGTTTGCGCAAAAGTTATAGCGTCTACAAAACGGGGGATAGATTCAAGGCATTTTTATTATAATTTTTTTTTTTACTAGTTATGGTAGTGATCTGCGATTTTAGCGGGATAGCAGACAGATCGGACACTTTTGGCACTTTTTTGGGACCATTGACATCTATACATCAATCAGAGCTATAAAAATGCACTGATTACTGCATAAATGTGACTGGCAGGGAAGGGATTAACACTAGGGGGCGATCAAGGGGTTAAATGTGTTCCCTGGGAGGTGTTTCTAACTGTGGGGGGAGGGGCCTGACTAGAGGAGGAAAGAGAGAGAGAGATCACTGTTCCTAATCACTAGGAACAGCAGATCTCTTTCTCCTCCCCTGTCAGAACAGGGATCTGTTTAAATTGACAGATCCCCGTTCTGGCTCTTTTTCCCATGATCGCGGGTGGCCGGCGGACATCGTGGCCACGCGTATCGGGGTCGCTTTACAGTGGGCATGCGCGTGCCTGCTTTGGCTCTTAACCACTTAAAAACCGGACCTTTAGGCAGCTAAAAGACCCGGCCAGGTTTTGCGATTCGGCACTGCGTCGCTTTAACAGACAATTGCGCGGTCGTGCGACGTGGCTCCCAAACAAAATTGGCGTCCTTTTTTCCTCACAAATAGAGCTTTCTTTTGGTGGTATTTGATCACCTCTGCGTTTTTTATTTTTTGCGCTATAAACAAAAATAGAGCGACAATTTTGAAAAAAAATCAATATTTTTAACTTTTTGCTATAAGAAATATCCCCCAAAAATATATAAAAAAAATTTCCCCTCAGTTTAGGCCGATACGTATTCTTCTACCTATTTTTGGTAAAAAAAAACCGCAATAAGCGTTTATCGATTGGTTTGCGAAAAATTTATAGAGTTTACAAAATAGGGGATAGTTTTATTGCATTTTTATAAAAAAAAAAAAAAATTTACTACTAATGGCGGCGATCAGCGTTTTTTGTCGTGACTGCGACATTATGGCAGACACTTCGGACAATTTTGACACATTTTTGGGACCATTGTCATTTTCACAGCAAAAAATGCATTCTTTACTGTGAAAATGACAGTTGCAGTTTTGGGAGTTAACCACTAGGGGGCACTGGAGGGGTTATGTATGACCTAATATGTGTTTCTAACTGTAGGGGGGTGTGGCTATAGGTGTGACATCATCGATTGTGTATCCCTCTAACAGGGAACACACGATCGATGACAGAGCCACAGTGAAGAACGGGGAAGCCGTGTTTACACACACCTCTCCCTGTTCTTCAGCTCCGTGAGTCCCGCGGCCGTGGAGCTTCGGACTGGGTCGCGTGCGCGCGACCCACGGCTGGGCTCTTCAAGGCGACATACCTGTTCCCAGCCGTGCCATTCTGCAGACGTATATGTGCAGGAGGCGGTCCTTAAGTGGTTAATGTGCACATGAAACAATGATTGGGATAAGTATGCACTAGGCCAGTGTCCTGTTCCCACGGCTGGGCATTATACAATCACGTACAGGTACGTGATTGTGCCCAGCCGTGCCATTCTGCCGACGTATATCGGCGTTAGGCGGTCCTTAAGTGGTTAAAGGGGTTGTAAAGGTAAAAAATAAATTTCCTGAATATCTTCCTTTACCTTAGTGCAGTCCTCCTTCACTTACCTCATCCTTCCATTTTGCTTTTAAATGTCCTTATTTCTTCTGAGAAATCCTCACTTCCTGTTCTTCTGTCTGTAACTCCACACAGTAATGTGAGGCTTTCTCCCTGGTGTGGAGAAAGCCTCGGGAGGGGGAGGGGGCGAGCAGGAGTGTCAGGACACCTACTAACACACAGCTCCTTTCTCTATCTACAAAGTAGAGAGTGTCCTGACTCTCCTGCTTGCCCCTTCCCCCCTCAAGAGGCTTTCTCCACACCAGGGAGAAAGCCTCACATTACTGTGTGGAGTTACAGACAGAAGAACAGGAAGTGAGGATTTCTCAGAAGAAATAAGGACATTTAAAAGCAACATGCACTAAGGGAAAGGAAGATATTTAGGAAAAACATTTTTTACCTTTACAACCCCTTTAACCACTAGCCGAACAGCTCAGGCAGATATACTGCGGCAGGTCGGCTTCCCTGCACGAAGCGACGTATCTGTACATCAGTCCATGCAAGGGGGATTGCGGGCACGCGCACACCTGCCACGGGAGCGTGCCTGCTGGCGACCTCGATGTCCGCTGGCGACCTGCGATTGCGGTGAGAAGAGGCAGAACAAGACGATTCCCCCGTTTCGCCAGATGACATGACAGAGATCTACTGTTCCCAGTGATCTCTGTCATGTTCCAGTGAGCCCATCTCCCCTACAGTTAGAACACACCCAGGGAACACAGTTAACCCCTTGATCACCCCCTAGTGTTAACCCCCCACTCCTTGCCAGTGTTATTTTTACATTGATCGGTGCATTTTTATAGCACTGATCAATGTAATAACGTCACTCGTCCCCAAAAAGTGTCACTTAGGGTCAGGTTTGTCTGCCGCAATGTCGCAGTCCCGCTAAAATTCGTAGATCGTCGCCATTATCAGTAAAAACAATAAAAATAAATAAAAGTCCCTAAATCTATCCCGCAGTTTGTAGACGCTATAATTTTTGTGCAAACCAATCAATATACACCTATTGCGATTTTTTTTTTTTTACCAAAAATATGTAGAAGAATACATATTGGCCTAAACAGATGAATCTTTTTTTTGGGGGGGGGGGATATTTATTATAGCAAAAACTAAAAAAATATCAAATACCACCAAATGAAAGCTCTATGGGCCAGATTTAGAAAGGACTTACGACGACGTATCTCCTGATACGCCGTTGTAAGTCCAAATGAGCGCCGTCGTATCTATACGCGTATTCTTAAAACTAGATACGCCTGAAATTTGCCAAGATACGACCGACGTAAGTCTCCTACGCCGTCGTATCTTGGGTGCATATTTACGCTGGCCGCTAGGGGCGCTTCCGTCGTTTTACGCGTCGAATCTGTAAATGACCTAGATACGCCGATTCACGAACGTACTTGCGCCCGTCGGATTTAGCTACGCCGTTTACGTAAGGCTTACGTCCGGCGTAAGTTTTCCCCTCATAAAGCAGGGGTAAGTCATGTTAAGGTATGGACGTCGGAAACGTCGGAACAGCAACGTATTTTACGTTGTTTGCGTAAGTCGTACATGAATGGGGCGGGGCGTAAGTTAGGTTCACGTCATACGTATTGAGCCGTCGTATCTTAGGGAGTATTTGCGACGTGATTCTGAGCATGCGCGCCATTGCGCCGTTCGTTCGGCCATGCATTCACATGGGGTCACGCTTCATTAGAATACAACACGCCCACTGCCTTGCTACTTTGAATTACGCGGGCTTACGCCGGCCCATTTACGTTACGCCGGCGTACATATGGGAGCAAGTGCTTTGTGAATATTGGGGTAGATTCAGGTACAGCTGCATGCTCCTTATGGAGGCGCAGTGTACCCTTTTTACCCTGCGCCTACGCAAATTATTTGCGCTACGCTTCATTCATGAAGCAGTAGCCACGTAATTTGCGTGGGCGCTCTTCAAAAATGCCCTGCGTAAGGGCGCCTAATGTAAATGATCCCGTAGGGGGCGGGAATCATTTAAATTAGGCGCGTTCCCGCGCTGAGCGTAGAGCGCATGCTCCGTTGGGAAACTTTCCCGACGTGCATTGCAGTAAATGACGTCGCAAGGACGTCATTTGCTTCAAAGTGAACGTGAATGGCGTCCAGCGCCATTCACGATTCACTTACGCAAACTAAAGTAAATTACTAAAGTAAATTACTAAAGTAAATTTCAAACCTTGCGACGCGTGAACGACGGGTATCCTTAGCATTGGCTGCCCCTGCTTTTAGCATGTGCAGCCTTACGCGAAACCCGACGTACGCAAACGTCGTAAACTGCGTACGCAGGGCTCGCGTAACGTTGTGAATCGGCGTTAGTATGCAATTTGCATACTATACGCTGACCACAACGGGAACGCCACCTAGCGGCCACTGTAAGAATGCAGCCTAAGATATGCGGGCATAAGAGCCTTATGCCACGCATATCTTAGGCTGTAGTCGGCGTAACGAGCTCTCTGAATCAGGAGAACTCGTTACGCCGAGGCAAGTAAGCAATTGCGCTGCGTAACTATGGTTACGCAGACGCAATTGCTACCTGAATCTACCCCACTGTACTTGCCTCTCAATGTTACGACGGCGCTACGCCTATCTAAAGATGCGCCGATCTCTCTGAATCTGGCCCTATTTGTGGGGGAAAAGGACGTCAATTTTTTTGGGGTACAACGTCGCACGACTGCGCAATTGTCAGTTAAAGCAAAGCAGTGCAGAATCGCAAAAAATTTAATGAATTCATGAAACCATTTTTTTTCCAAAAAAAAAAAAAGCGTTTGAAAAATGAATTTGCAAATACCGTGCAAGATAAAAAGTTGCAATGACCGCCATTTTATTCCCTAGGGTGTCTGCTAAAAAAAAACATATATAATGTTTGGGGGTTCTGAGTAATTTTCTAGCAAAAGAATGATGATTTGTACATGTAGGAGAGAAGTGCCAGAATAGGCCCCCTGGCAGGGCTGGACTTACCATTGGGCTTGACTGGGCTCAAGCCCATGGGCCTTGCCCAATAGGGGGCCCCTGTGCCCAATCGCGGTAACCCTCCCGTTCACGGCAATCGCGCATACCCCCTCCCGCAATTTAGCGGCAAATCCCCTCCCGCAATTTTGCGGCCATTGCGGAAATCCCCTCCCGCAATTTCGCGGCAAACCCCTGTTCCCGGCAATCGCGGCAACTCCCTCACATAATTTAGCAGCAATCCCCTCCCGCAATTTCGTGGCAATCGCGGCAACCTCTTTCCGCAATTTCGCGGCAATACCCCGTTCGCTGCAATTTCTGCACCTCCTGCTCAACAACTTCGGCGGATGGATGTAATCCTCGGCACCCCCGCTCAACAACTTCGGAGGATCGATGTAATTCTCGGCATCCCCCAGCCCCTGCTCAACAACTTCGATGCTCCAGGGGGCCCCTTCACTGCAGCTGTGTAAGGGGCCCCAAAATTGAAGACGATCGGTCGGATCCCCATCCCCCCCACTCAACAAGTATGATCGATCAGTGCACTCCCCCCCTGCTCAACAACTTCGATAGGTAAGTCGGCGGATCCAGAACCCCCACCCCCCTCAGCAACTATGATCGGTAGGCGGTAACAACCCCCCCCCCCCCGCTTCTCTGCTCCAGGGGGCCCCTTTGATTATTAAGCCCAGGGGCCCCCACCACCCTAAGTCATGCCCTGCCCCCCAGTATGGAGTTGGGTATAAAAGCCCTGTATTGAAGGGGTTAAGTGGTTAAAAGTAGTTTAGGTTCCATTCCTCTCCACTATAACATTGCCGTTCGCTGATTACTTTCCCGAAGTTGCTGTTCTACCTTCAGAACTTCGCTGATCAATTCTTCCCGCCGTCTTTGCCCGCACAGCCCCTTTAAGAAAGAAAATGAACCGTTCATCGCTAATTACATCTTAGAAACTTGCCATAAGGTTAGCGGCTTTATAATTATCTTGTAAACTCGAATATTTAGCTAAACGTCTGTTTGCCTACCTGATGAAAGGACTTAATTTTCTTTTCCAAACCCCTTTTGTTTGCGCTGTCTGCCTAATTCTCGGCTCGGAGTCATGTATGAGGAATGGACGATGCTGAAATGACTTCCCGACAAGACCTCCGAGCAGCTATTAGCGTTCCGCTAATGTTCGTTGTGTATTACCAACAGTATTTTTTCTTAATCTGGCTGTGTTTTCTGTAAGATTACCGGCTACGTCCTTGTGGCAAAATATTGAGCTTTGCAGTAAAAGCAATAAGGAGCTTATTACGGGCAGCCTTATTCATACTGCCAGGAGCACTATTGATATTTGCATTAAGGGAGCGAGGTAACAATGCCGCTGCGGCACTCGGCTTTTTCTCATTAAGGCTGACAAAAAACAGTCATCTCTTAACACAAGCGGCGTAAAGATTCAAGGGACTTTCTTCAGGACCGTATGCATTTCATGTCTTTGTAGCCACAGTGCACCTGCTCGGATGACTGCAGCTATTTTTTGTTTTCAGTTCCCACCTTGGCTAAAGGGCTAAAGAGAACAATGGAATGTTGGATTGCGAGTAACGTGGTTAACGAGCATTTCACAATACGAGAAATGTATTTTTAAAAAAATGTAACTCGGTTTGCGAGTGTTGCCTTGCAAAATTAGCAGGATTCAGGCCAAAGCGGTGTGCAGTACCCCATTTGGCCTGAGGTTGGGGGGCGCCAGAGTCAAACAGAGCCGAGCCGTTGACCTCGACAAACCTCAAGAACTGAGTCTTTCTGAGGTTTGCCGAGGTCAAGGTGTCCTCAGGCCTTTCCAGCCGTTTCTGAAGCTCTCCGGTGCCCCCCACCTCTGGCCGCATGCGGTACCATTAAAGTCAATGCGGAACAAATGGGGAAACTCACTTTGAAATGTGAGTACTTTGGATTACGAGCATTCTCCTGGAACGGATTATGCTCGTAATCCAAGGTTCCACTGTATCTATCTTTTTGCCTCCTCCCTCCACCCACTTCACTCCTCCGTTGGAGCCATCAGAAGTACCTATGGGGGGAACATGTGAACTTTTTGGCGAACAGCCAATCAATAAGCCTGAACATTATCACATGGGGAAGGGAAGAAGGCCAGTCACCCAGTGTTAGCTCTGATACAAAGCTTGCACAGGGTTTAAAACACAGGTGTCAAACACAAGGCTCACTTTATGGACCTTGCTTTGTGCACTGGTGGGCAGTCATGTTGGAACAGGAAGGGGCCGTCCCCAAACTGTACAAAGTTAGGAGCATGAAATTGTCCAACGTGTCTTGGTATGCTGACGCCTTAAGAGTTCCCTTCACTGGAACTAAGAGGCCAAGCCCAACCCCTGAAAAATACCCCCACACCATAATCCCCCCTCCACCAAATGGTTTGGACCAGTGCACAAAGCAAGGTCCATAAAGACATGGATGAGCGAGTTTGGGGTGGAGGAACTTGACCACAACTCGATAAAACATCATTGGGATGAATAAGAGCGGAGACTGTGAGCCAGTGTCATAAACAGGTGTGACCAGAACCGTGTGGACTGCAACAGAGGGAACCAAACGCATGTAAAATGAAATAATGACGTTTATTAGGATAAGTGAATATAGATATAAAAACACCTCCAATACCAAACAGTGAACAGCAATCCAACAACCAGACAGTGACCCACAAATAACAAACAAGTATGTACAATAGATGGGGAATACCAGAATCGTAAACATATACAGGCCAGGGTCATACACGGGAGATCAGCAGATGGGGGCAAGAAGCAAGACAGGACAGGGAGAAGGTGGACGGGATCAGGCTGCAGGGCAGGGGTACAGGATAACAGGATCACAGGAGGATCACAGGAGGGACAGGATCAGGTTCAGGTTCACATTCACAGGTATAGGTCAGGGTCATACATGGGAAATCAGCGGATAGGGGAGAAAGGAGCGAGACAGGACAGGGAGAAGGTGGATGGGATCAGGCTGCAGGGCAGGGGTACAGGATAACAGGATCACAGGAGGGACAGGATCAGGTTCACGTTCACAGGTATAGGTCAGGGTCATACACGGGAGATCAGCGGATAGGGGGGAAAGGAGCGAGACAGGACAGGGAGAAGGTGGATGGGATCAGGCTGCAGGGCAGGGGTACAGGATAACAGGATCACAGGAGGGACAGGATCAGGTTCACGTTCACAGGTATAGGTCAGGGTCATACACGGGAGATCAGCGGATAGGGGGGAAAGGAGCGAGACAGGACAGGGAGAAGGTGGATGGGATCAGGCTGCAGGGCAGGGGTACAGGATAACAGGATCACAGGAGGGACAGGATCAGGTTCACGTTCACAGGTATAGGTCAGGGTCATACACGGGAGATCAGCGGATAGGGGGGAAAGGAGCGAGACAGGACAGGGAGAAGGTGGACGGGATCAGACTACAGGGCAGGGGTAAAGAATAACAGGATCACAGGAGGGACAGGATCAGGTTCACGTTCACAGATATAGGTCAGGGTCATACACGGAAGATCAGCAGATAGGGGGGAAAGGAGCGAGACAGGACAGGGAGAAGGTGGATGGGATCAGGCTACAGGGCAGGGGTAAAGAATAACAGGATCACAGGAGGACACCCGCTGGTGGACACCGGTACTGCAGTCCAAAGATCTAACCGTGCCACCAGCAGGTGAAACCTTTCTTGACAGCTCCAGACTTCTAGGAGACACCCGCTGGCGGACACCAGTACTGCGATCCACAGAACCAACAGCGCCACCAGCAGGTGAAACCTTTCCTGACAGCCAGCCCTTCTTGTCAATGCGCCAATGCTCAAATGCGCTTCGGGAAGAATGATCAAACATTCCCATAGACACACTCCTAAACCTTGTGGATGGCCTTCCCAGAAGAGTTGAAGCTGTTATAGCTGCAAAGGGTGGGCCAACTCAATATTAAACCCTATGGACTAAGACTGGGATGCCAATAAAGTTCATGTGCGTGTAAAGGCAAGCGTCCCAATACTTTTGGTAATATAGTGTATGTTAGATGGACAATTTTGTACCTCCGGTCTGCGGCAGCTATTTCTATTGGAAGCCATACTAGTCCTGTTCTGTTCTATTCCCATGCGCCTCCCTTGGATCTATAATGTAATATTTATGTGTCGTATAATGAGAAATACCAGCGACTTTTTTTAGCTTGGCTCTATGTTAAGTGCTACAAACAGACACCGGATCTTAAATTACGGCGGGGAAAACTGTCACTTTATCCCGGGGGGAAATATCACATATAAAGAGACTTTCTGCTAATACTCGGCTTTCTAGGGATTAAGGCAACGACTGTCAGGGAACTAATGTGTGCAGCTTATTAACTTTCCCAGAGATATTGTAGAGTATTAGCAGATATGATTTTAATTAACATTGGGAGCGCACAATATGTAAGTACTGTCTCCGGAAATCTCATTAAGCGGCTCGTCCGCTGTGTGATGGCTTATAGTGCGTCATGTTCCCCGAGAAAACCAACGCAGGCGCCTTTTATAGGACATGAAGGTTCTTGTCACATTTTACATCCCTTTAATTATGCATAAGAATGAATACAGCTGAGTACCTGAAATCGATTTCGCACTGAAATAAAGCGTTGGCGTAAATCTGGAAATAAACAGCAAATATTCTGGTTGGCCAGTTCAATCGGCTTCACGGAGAACCTGTTATTTTAGGGCGAACCTACTGGAGCAACTTCACCCAAAACATGCACACTATGGCCCGAATTCACGTAGCACTTACGACGACGTATCTCGAGTAGTGTAAATGTGCGCCGTCGTATCTGTGCGCCGTGCCCACAGAACTAGATACGCCTGAAAATAGGCTTCTTCCGACCGACGTAAGTTTCTACGCCATCGTATCGTGGGCGCATATTTACGCTGGCTGCAAGGGGCGCTCCCATTGATTTACGATTCCAATATGCAAATGAGTGAGATACGCCGATTCACGAACGTACTTGCGCCCGGCGCATTAACCACTTTCGGACCGCCGCATGTACATATACGTCGGCAGAATGGCACAGACAGGCACATTGGCGTACCTGTACGTCCCTGCCTAGACGTGGGTCGGGGGTCCGATCGGGACCCCCCCCCCCCGCTACATGCGGCGGTCTGATTCCCGCGGGGAGCGATCCGGGACGACGGCGCGGCTATTCGTTAATAGCCGCTCCGTCGCGATCGCTCCCCGAGGCTGAAGCACAGGGAGAGCCGTATGTAAACACGGCTTCACTGTGGCGGCTGCATCGATCGAGTCATCCCTTTTATAGGGAACCACAATCGATGACGTCACACCTACAGCCACACCCCCCTACTGTTGTAAACACACACTAGGTGAACCCTAACTCCTACAGCGCCCCCTGTGGTTAACTCCCAAACGGCAACTGTCATTTTCACAATAAACAATGCAATTTAAATGCATTTTTTGCTGTGAAAATGACAATGGTCCCAAAAATGTGTCAAAATTGTCAGAAGTGTCCGCCATAATGTCGCAGTCACGAAAAAAATCACTGATCGCCGCCATTAGTAGTAAAAAAAAATAATAATAATAAAACTATCCCCTATTTTGTAAACGCTATAAATTTTGCGCAAACCAATCGATAAACGCTTATTGCGATTTTTTTACCAAAAATAGGTAGAAGAATACGTATCGGCCTAAACTGAGGGAAAAAAAAATGTTATATATGTTTTTGGGGGATATTTATTATAGCAAAAAGTAAAAAATATTGCATTTTTTTTAAAATTGTCGCTCTATTTTTGTTTTTAGCGCAAAAAATAAAAACCGCAGAGGTGATCAAATACCACCAAAAGAAAGCTCTATTTGTGGGGAAAAAAGGATGCTAATTTTGTTTGGGAGCCACGTCGCACGACCGCGCAATTGTCTGTTAAAGCGACGCAGTGCCGAATTGTAAAAACCCCTTGGGTCATTTAGCAGCATATTGGTCCGGTCCTTAAGTGGTTAATATACGCGGTTTACGTAAGATGTACGTCGGGCGTAAAGTTATTCCCCATCTATGAGGCGCAACTCATGTTAAGGTATGGACCAGGTAGCAGCCGTCGTATTTTACGTTGTTTATGTAGTAGTAGTACGTGAATAGGGATGGGCGTAGGTTACGTTCACGCCGTAGGCAGTGATTCGACGTATCTTATGGAGTATTTTGGACGTGATTCTGAGCATGTGCACTGGGATGCGTCCACGGAACGGCGCATGCGCCGTTCGCTTGGCCCATCATTTGCATGGGGTCTCGCTTCATTTAAATGGATCACGCCCACTTCTACCTACTTTGAATTAGGCTGGCTTAGGCCTACGACTTTACGTTACGCCGGCGCAACGTTGTGAGCATTTGCTTTGTGAATTCCATGCTTGCCTCTCTGCGTTGCGTCGGCGTGGCGTAAAAGAGATACGCTACGGCGGCATATATATGCGCCGATGTATGTGAATCCGGCCCAAAATTACCAAAAGCATTGGGACGCTTGCCTTTACACACACATGAACTTTAATGGCATCCCAGTCTTAGTCCGTAGGGTTCAATATTGAGTTGGCCCGCCCTTTACAGCTATAACACCTTCACTCATCTGGGAAGGTCGTCCACAAGGTTTAGGAGTGTGTCTATGGGAATGTTTGACCATTCTTCCAGAAGTGCTGGGCGCTCGCTGTTCACTCAGCGTTGTGTTAGGAAACCGACTGAATCGCTTTCCTAACACTAAACCGCCTCTCAGCCAATCAGGTCCTCAGGTCTGTTACCTTTCACCTGATTGGCTGAAATGACAGACGCTGTGATTGGACGCTGCCTATCAGGCGACCAATCATAGCAGAGGACAGGAGAAGACCTTGAGGAGCGTGGAGGACCGTGACCCGCTGCCGCACTGAGACAGGTAAGTGCCGGGTGGGCGGGGAGTCACACTGGCAGCATTTGATGGGCACATTTGCGGCAATTTATGGGTACACTGGCAGCATTTCATGGGCACAGTAGCGGCAATTGATGGGCACAGTAGCTGCGTTTGATGGGCACAGTAGCTGTTTTACCCAATTTATGGGTACACTGGCAGCATTTCATGGGCACAGTAGCGTTTGATGGGCACAGTAGCTGCGTTTGATGGCATAGTGGCGGTAATTGATGGGCACAGTGGCGGCAATTGGTGGGCACAGTGGCGGCAATTGATAGGTACAGTAGCTGCATTTTATGGCACAGTGGCGGCAATTTATGGGTACAGTGGCTGCATTTGATGGCACAGTTGCAACAATTGATGGCACAGTGGCAGTGTTTGATGGGCACAGTGGCTGGGTTTGATAGGCAGAGTGGCAGTGTTTGATGGGCACAGTAGCTGCGTTTGACGAGCACAGTGGCTGCAATTGATGTTTTTTTTTTTTTTCAGTTTGTTTGCACCCCGCCAAAAATTTGGAGCACCAGCCGCCACTGCAGCCCATAGATGGGTCTGTACTATAAAGGCGCCTAGCTACTTAACTGACAGTAGAATATCCTGGGGGATAATGGAAGAGGGTGGTATGGAGCAGAGGTGTGGGCTGACAGTTGAAGTCGAGCAGAGAGGACACTGGGGTGACAATGATACAACATTTCTTCAATGGAAGAATGACCAGTGGGACAGAACTGTTTATTCCTAGACAGCGCTTTATATTTCCAGCTTGGATGGTGTTCCCGGGTTTCTGTGCATACATGAGTGGATTCCAGGATGAACCTTGAATGTCTTGGTAGGCATCGCTGTAAGAGTTCCCCATCTAACAAGTTGTCCTTCTTTCTTCCCTTAGGTCCAATCCATGATCGTCAGCAAGAAGGAACAGTGATTACTCCTCATGGTGAAGGCCAAGAAGGGCCTCTGTCCCTCCCCTGAAGAACATGCTATTTTCTGCAATTCACCTCATGATACATGACTGTAAATACAGGACAGTTCAAATAAAACCTTTTACTTTCCAAATGTAATGTCTTGGTAACTATTTTCCGGCAGTGATCTGAAAATTAGCTGCTGTGTGTAAAGCAAACCTGTCCTTTCTCTAAAAAAAAAAAGGTAAGTATACCGCATTATCTACCGTATTTTCCGGCGTATAAGACGACTTTTTAACCCCTTAAAATCTTCTTAAAAGTCGGGGGTCGTCTTATACGCCGGTAACCTAGCATCCCTTACCTTATCCTAAGACATGCAGAATCGCGGCCGTCCATTTTTCAAAGCCGCGCCTCCTACTTCTTCTGTTCTGTGATAGGCGCAACACTCAGCTTCCCAGGAGACACTGGGCCAGATCCAGAGAGAGAGTACGCCGGCGTATCTACTGATACGCCAGCGTACTTTCAAATTTCCCGCGTTGTATCTTTCGTTTGAATCCTCAAACCGAGATACAACGGCATCTGGGTTTGATCCGACAGGCGTACAGCTTCGGATCGTAGATGCAATACTTCGGCGTCCGCTAGGTGAAGTTCGCGTAGTTTTCCGCGTCGGGTATGCAAATTAGCTTTTTCCGACGATCCACAAACGTACGCGCGGCCGTCGCATTCTCTTACGTCGTCTGTAGTCGGCTTTTTCCGGCGTATAGTTAAAGCTGGTATTTTTCGGCGTATAGATAGACTTGCCATGTTAAGTATGGCCGTCGTTCCCACGTCGAAATTTGAAAAAAAAAAATTGCGTAAGTCGTCCGTGAATAGGGATGGACGTAACTCACGTCTAAGTTCAAAAAATGACGTTGTTGCGACGTCATTTCGCGCAAAGCACGGCGGGAAATTTTGAAACGGAGCATGCGCAGTTTAATCGGCACGGGAACGCGCTTCATTTAAATGAATCACGACCCCTAATCGCCGATTTGAATTCCGCCGCCAGAAATACACTACGCCGCCGTAACTTTCGGCACGCAATCTTTCAGGATTCGAACCAAAGCCGGAAAAGTTACGGCGGCGTAGCGTATCTCTGATACGCTGCACCTATCCATTTCTATGTGGATCTGGCCTCTGTGATAGGCGAACACTGAACACAGTGCCTCCTGGGAAGCTGAGTGTTCCACCTATCACGGAACAGAAGAAGTAGGAGGCGCGGCTTTTGAAAAATGGACTGCCGCGATTCTGCATGTCTTAGGATAAGGTAAGGGATCGTCAAGACACAGTCTGGCATGTCATAAGGGAACAGCGAATCTGGCATGTAATGGGGCACAGTGAGTCTGGCATGTAATGGGGCACAGTTAGTCTGGCATGTAGTGGCACAGTGAGGCATGTAATGGGGCACAGTGAGTCTGGCATGTAGTGGCACAGTGAGGCATGTAATGGGGCACAGTGAGTCTGGCATGTAATGGGGCACAGTGAGTCTGGCATGTAATGGGGCACAGTGAGGCATGTAGTGGCACAGTCTGGCATGTAATGGTGGCACCGTGAGGCGAGGCATGACTAGTAGGAAGGGGGTAGTCTTATACGGCGAGTATATCCCAAAACCAACATTTTAGCTGGAAAATTAGGGGGTCGTCTTATACGCCGGCAAATACGGTAAACACTTTATGGAAGCGTAAGAATCTATACAAAGTCCCTGGGAATCATAAACTGAAAGATATTATTAACCAGTTCCCGACCCCCGCATGTACATATACGTCCACAATATGGCACGTACAGGCACATGGGCGTACAGGTACGTCCTCGCCTATTAGCGGGTGGGGGGTCCGATCGGGACCCCCCCCGCTACATGCGGAGGTCGGGTCCGCTCGGGGAGCGATCCGGGACCACGGCGCGGCTATTTGTTTATAGCCGCTCCGTCGCGATCGCTCCCCGGAGCTGAAGAACGGGGAGAGCCGTGTGTAAACACGGCTTCCCCGTGCTTCACTGTGTCGGCGCATCGATCGCGTCATTCCCTTTATAGGGAAGACACGATCGATGACGTCATTCCTACAGCCACACCCCCCAACAGTTGTAAACACATACTAGGTGCACCCTAACTCCTACAGCGCCCCCTGTGGTTAACTCCCAAACTGCAACTGTCATTTTCACAATAAAGAATGCAATTTAAATGCATTTTTTGCTGTGAAAATGACAATGGTCCCAAAAATGTGTCAAAATTGTCCGAAGTGTCCGCCATAATGTCGCAGTCACGAAAAAAATCGCTGATCGCCGCCATTAGTAGTAAAAAAAAAAAAATTAATAAAAATGCAATAAAACTATCCCCTATTTTGTAAACGCTATAAATTTTGCGCAAACCAATCGATAAACGCTTATTGCGATTTTTTTTACTAAAAATAGGTAGAAGAATACGTATCGGCCTAAACTGAGGAAAAAAAATGTTTTTATATATGTTTTTGGGGGATATTTATTACAGCAAAAAGTAAAAAATATTGCATTTTTTTCAAAATTGTCGCTCTATTTTTGTTTATAGCGCAAAAAATAAAAACCGCAGAGGTGATCAAATACCACCAAAAGAAAGCTCTATTTGTGGGGAAAAAAGGACGCCAATTTTGTTTGGGAGCCACGTCGCACGACCGCGCAATTGTCTGTTAAAGCGACACAGTCCCGAACTGTAAAAACCCCTTGGGTCTTTAGGCAGCAATATGGTCCGGGGCTTAAGTGGTTAAAAATCAATTTAAATCCCGGCTTGGTTTCACATCCCTTTCAGATTCTGTTCGGCGAGCCTCGCGATTCCCGACGGGCGGGTGACAGACAACAAATGCTTTTCCATCACCGCAAAATTTGGCAAACCGCCATGACTATCGGCGAAGCGCCGTCTCCACACTCGCACACGCCCCTATGGGACAACCCTCGTTTACCCGAGCTGGCCACAATCCCTGATCACGGCACCTGGATCAAGAGTGGAGTTATATACCTCACACAGGTCGTTGCCCTCGGCTCGGTTAGATCCTTCCAATCCCTTAAGGATACCCACACCCTAGCTAACCACATGCTCTTCCGTTATCTCCAACTTCGCCATGCATTAGTCACTCAGTTCAGTTCCAACATCCCTGCGCTCGAGACCCCGTTACCTGTAGACATCGTAATGGGCTCTGACCCAAAGAAACTCATCTCCCAATTTTACTCCTACCTCCTAGTGCCTTCGGCGACTGCCACTCTCCAGCAGGTGAAGTCTCGTTGGGAGCCTGATCTGGGGGTGGTGTCGGCGGAGGACTGGGATGAGGCCCTTATTAATTGCAGACTGGTGTCTCCCAAGGTCTCAGACCGCCTCACCCAGCTATACATCCTACATCGCTCATACCTGACACCTCACCGACTCGCAAAGTTTAGACCGGGCGGTGACCCCAACTGCCCGAGCTGTGGCTGCTCCAACGCCTCCTTTTACCATCTCCTCTGGGAATGCCCCCGTGTGCGAGGTTTCTGGACGCAAGTGGTCCAGTTCCTTCACGACCGTATGGGGTCACCATTGTCTCTATGCCCCCGCCAATGTATACTTGGAATTTTTTCACTGTCTGAGGCCGAGAAATACCTCAACACCTTTCTACAAGAGACGTTGTTCCTCGCTAGACTTCAGATAGCTAGAACCTGGATGAGAGGACCACCCCCTACCCTGCAACAGTGGCTTAGAGCTGTTAATGCAACCCTACCCTTTAAAAAACTGCTGTATGTCCACAGGGGCTGTCCCAATAAATATTATAAGGTATGGGACAGGTGGTTGGGGGAGGCCTCTGCCTGTGCTACCCCTGATGAGTAGGGCTCCGTGCTTCTGCCCATTGGTCTACAACTGTGCATTTTTCCGCATGTATTACCCTGCATATGTGGCTCATTATTTTTTTTTGTTGTGTCCGTCATGTGTGTATCCCTGACATTGCCTTGTATCCTTGCTTGTGGTGCATGTTGCACCGATTATTAACGTGTCTGTCATCCTTTTTCTTTATGCTCAATAAATGTCGTTTTTGATTTAAAAAAAAAAAATCAATTTAAATTTCGAATCCACCTAATTACCGCCACCAAACGGACCACAGACGAGTCTTGGAAAACCCAAAACAGAAGGGGCAAGCTGCCCTGGGCCCTGTCGTTGTTGTGACAAAAGTCCAAGGTACAAACACACATGCTCGGAAGCAATGCTCACCAAACACAACATTAGCAGAAGGTGCCCAAAGGGTGGCGCTAAAGACCTAAAAAAACATGTAGGGCCAGATTCACAAAAGAGATACGACGGCGTATCTCCTGAGATACGACTGTCGTATCTATGCGTCTGATTCATAGAATCAGGTTACGCATAGATAGCCCTAAGATCCGACAGGTGTAATTGACTTACACCGTCGGATCTTAGGCTGCAATTCTATGCCGGCCGCTAGGTGGCGATTCCATTGCGGTCGGCTTAGAATATGCAAATGACTAGTTACGGCGATTCACGAACGTCCGCTTTGCCCGTCGCTCTAAATTTACGTTGTTTCCGTAGAGATACGCGGCGTAAAACTAAGGGTGCCCTATAGGTGGCCTAGCCAATGTTAAGTATGGCCGTCGAAATTTTAAATTTCACGTCGTTTGCATAAGTCATCCGTGAATGGCGCTGGCGCCATTTACGTTAACGTCGAAACCAATGACGTCCTTGCCACGTCATTTAGCGCAATGCACGTCGGGAAATGTTAGGGACGGAGCATGCGCAGTACGTTCGGCGCGGGAACGCGCCTAATTTAAATGGTGCCCGCCCCATTTGAATTAGGCGGGCTTGCGCCGAGCGGATTTACGATACGCCGACGCAAGTTTACAGGTAAGTGCTTTGTGAATCAGGCACTTACGCTGTAAACCTGCGGCGGTGTAACGTAAATGGGATACGTTACGCCGCCGCAGCGTAACAGATTTCTACTTGAATCTGCCCCCTTGTACGTAACTACGTTCGTGTTTGTTGGCCGACAATTGTGTGATCGGACAAAAGTAAGAGACTTTTGGGGCAGATCCTCAAAGAAATTGCGCGGCGTATCTCTTGATACGCCGCATAATTTCAAATTTTGCGCGTCGTATCTTTGTTTTGGTATCCACAAAACAAGATATGACGGCATCTGTGTTAGATCCGACAGGCGTATGTCTTCGTACGCCGTCGGATCTTGGATGCAATTTTTCTGCGTCCGCTAGGTGGCGTTCCCATAGTAATCCGTGTCGAGTATGCAAATTAGCTATTTCCGACGATCCATGAACGTACGACCGGCCGACGCATTTTTTTATGGCGTTTCCGTTCGGCTTTTTCCGGCGTATAATTAAAGCTGCCATATGGTGGCGTACTCAATGTTAAAGCGGGGGTTCACCCTATCGACAGGAAAAAAAAAAATTTTTTTTCTTTTACCTTTAAATCAGGCACTGTAGCGCGAGCTACAGTATGCCTGTCCCGAATTTTTTCCCCCCATACTCACCTTGTAGTCGTCCATCGAAGATACCGGGGAATGGGCGTGCCTCTGGAGACGGAGGATGATTGACGGCCGGCTCTGGCGCGTCACGCTTCTCCGGAAATAGCCGAAATAGGCTTGGTCTTCACGACGCGTGCGCATAGCCTGTGCGCACGCGCCGTGAAGAGCCGAGACCTACTCCGGCTGTCTTCGGGGAGAGTGACGTGCCAGGGCCGGCCGTCAATCATCCTCCCTCTCCATAGGCACGCCCATTCCCCGCGGGAGCCGGAATCTACGATGGACGACTACGAGGTGAGTACGGGGTTAAAAAAATCGGGACAGGCATACTGTAGCTCGCGCTACAATGCCTGTCTCGATGGTAACATCATGGGATTGTGGGTGAACTACCGCTTTAAGTATGGCCGTCGTTCCAGCGTCTAATTTTGAAAATTTTACGTTGTTTGCGTAAGTCGTCCATGAATGGGGCTGGACGCCATTTACGTTCATGTTGAAAACAATGACGTCCTTGCGACGTCATTTGGAGCAATGCACCCTGGGAGTTTTTACGGACGGCGCATTCGCAGTTCGTTCGGCGCGGGGACGCGCTTCATTTAAATTAAACACGCCCCCTACCCGCCCAATTTGAATTCCGCGCCCTTACGCCGCAAGAGATACACTACGCTGCCGTAACTTACGGCGCAAATTCGTTGAGGATTCAAACCAAAGCCAAGTAAGTTACAGCGGGGTAGCGTATCTTACATCTGCGCCGGGCGCAGTGTATGTATGTGGATCTGCCCCTTTGTCTGCAGAAAATCCGATCGATTGAGGCTTAACTAAGAAAAGGCATTAAACGGAAAAAAAAACACCCCCTTTCCTTTACAGCCAAGGAAGCTGCCATCTTAGCCTCTGTTTGATCGTCAGTTGCCATGTGATCGGTTATTACACCTGCCATTTGATGGCTTGAAAATTCGACTGAGCGCACAAGCAACTGTGACTGTTATCGTTCACAGAATGCCTTAAATGTAACTGTTTTGGGAAGCATTTAAATCGATGGGTTCAGTTCTGCATTATTTGTGAGCATCAGGGCCGTGAGTGGGAGGTCCCTACATATTTAGAACTGGGGGTCTGGGAGGTGCCAACCCATAAAGTGGGCATGGTGGATGGCCCCTGAATATTTAGAGATGGGGGTCCAATCAGGGGCAACCTGTAAAAAGGGTGTGATTTGGGCTCATCATGAAAGTTGGCAATAACATATGAACCTGGTGCAGGGTTAAACCTCTTCAGCACCAGAGGATTTGGCTGCCAAATGACCGGGTCACTTTTTGCGATTCAGCACTGCGTCGCTTTGATTGGCATTTGTGCGGTCGTACGACGTGGCTCCCAAACAAAATTGGCGTCCTTTTTTCCCCACAAATAGAGCTTTCTTTTGGTGGTATTTGATCACCTCTGCGGTTTTTATTTTTTGCGCTATGAACAAAAATTGAGCGACAATTCTGAAAAAAAAAATCAATATTTTTTACTTTTTGCTATAATAAATATCCCCAAAAATATATAAAAAAAAATGTTTCCCCCTCAGTTTAGGCCGATACGTATTCTTCTACATATTTTTGGTAAAAGAAAAAATCGCAATAAGCATTTATCGATTGGTTTGCGCAAAATTTATAGCGTTTACAAAATAGGAGATCATTTTATTGCATTTTTATTAATAATTTTTTTTTACTAATGGCGGCGATCAGCGATTTTTTTCATGACTGCGACATTATGGCGGACACATCGGACACTTTTGACACATTTTTGGGACCATTGTCATTTTCACAGCGAAAAGTGCTATAAAAATGCACTGATTACTGTGAAAATGACAATGGCAGTGAAGGGGTTAACCAATAGGGGGCGCTGTAGGAGTTAAGTGTGACCTAATGTGCGTTTCTTACTGTAGGGGGGCGGGGATGGACGTGTGACGTCAGTGATAATAAATATCCCCAAAAAATATATAAATATATTTTTTCTTCAATAAAACAATATAAAAAGCCGCGCCAAGTATCAACAAAAAATTGAATATAAAAGTTCAACAGTCCACAAATGGTATGAGTAAGTGGAATCGCTGTATTGATCAGAGGCTGATTTGCATGCAGAGATGTTCAGCTTTTCAATGCACCAGGTGACATATATACAATGTGTGAGATCCCACCACCGAAATTGTATATCAGCTTACCAGATAGCAAGCCTTTAGTGCAGTTGGCTATAGCCCAGCCACGGCCTTTGAATCCCCTGGGCTAAGATGTTTCAAGATTCCCAATCAAATGGCAGACTTGGAGTTGAAAGCGATGCTTGTTTGCGATTTAAGACACCCAGCACCTCCTCAATAATCACAGTAACGTGATGAGCGTAACCCAATCCGGTTCACATGCGGGCAGGAAGATAGAAAGGGACGCAATAGCGTGATATCGTAGGTAACAGATTTATTAAAAAAGGTATTGTACTTACACTTAGACAGTATAAACACAGCATATAAACAGGTAAAAAAGCCGGCCGGCTTGCGGAGCCCTCCTCCTCGGCGTGATGACGTCACTGACGCTGCCTCCAGACGCGTTTCGTCCTATTGGACATTCTCAATGGGGGTAGGGCTAGCAACAGTGTGTCATCTTATATAACAGCCACTCAATGCAAAGGGAGGTCCATAGAAACTGACCCCGCCATCTTTGTTGAGGGAAAAAATTTCCCATACAACCGCGCATAATCTCGCGGCCAGGGAAAAGAGTATAAAGCATTCACCAACGTTCTATAACGGAGATGAAAGTGCTCTTACTACGGATTGATATCGTAAATATAAAATTAGATTAAATTTAAAAAGTGTAGTCTTAATACCTACAGCATAGAGAGAGCTGAGGAACCGAGGGAAAGACTAATGTCTGGCACAAGACAAGGATCCCTTGGCTCACTGTAGCCATCTTGTGGACAAAATTAAAAACTCTTTTTGAAAAGGGTAAATTCATTCGTAACAATACGTAGTTTAAGAGGAATCAAGCCTCCAAACTAACATGAGGTTATAATGGGTTTTATTGACCATGTTAATAGGAGATTCTCAAGATCTCATATAACATTTAGTAAAGTCCTCATCCAAAATTCCTTTGATTCATTATGTTAACCCAAATATATAAGGCTTTATAGTGTACTAAAGACAATTAAGGAAAATTAGTGCTATTAGAAATCTATAAATATTATATGAAAAAAAGTAAAAAGAAAAAAGAAAAAAACCAGATCACAGGGCCTGTTGTAATACACACCCTATGGTCAGCGTGATCCGAGGGTCTTTAATGGCCCAAGGATATCAATATTAAATAGTGTATATAAACTATTCTACCTTTGGTGCTAATTACATTAGTTATCTTATATGAAAGTGAATACACACATATATCGTGAAAAATTACATAAATATTAAATCCACCCAGTTTTTTGAAAAACTCAAGGGGGAAAGGCCAAAGAACGGCCAAAACTCGTGCTAAAAATATACAAACAAATCCATCTAATGTAAAAAAATATATTTTTATGTGAAAAAAAAAAAAAAAAATGTTATTTGTTAATTTTTATGTGAAAAAATTTTTTTTTATTATGTGAAAAAATTTTTTATTTGAAAAGATTTTTCTTTATATTTTGAGGCTATAGTACCTCCTTTAAACAGAATATGCGAATCGTATAGGAGCAGACTCTAAATCTAAATATTAAACCCAAAATGTTAACATAATTACAGTCTGGGATTTACTTAAAGATTGACTTAAAATTTTGACTTAAAAAAACGCGTCTGTTTCTATGGGACCCTATGCAAAGGTTCACATCAGGCGTTGTTAATGAAAGCGTTCACGTCAGTTTCAATGTTCAGGCCATGAGGGCTATATGCTTTCAAACGATGGATCCACCCCATTTCCATTCTAGAAATTTCCCTCACAAGATTACTTCCCCTCCAATGTGCCTTATACTTGTCAATCCCAAGGAAAAGGGTATTGGAGGGGTCCTTGTGATGTTTAAGCCTGTAATGGTTGGACACGGAGTGGTTCCTAAAGCCCGCTAGGATTTTTGTGATGTGTTCATTAACCCTTACTTGCATTGATCTCTTGGTCCGGCCTACATATTGAAGCCCGCAAGGGCATTGGACCAAATATACCACCCCTGTGGATGCACAGGTGATGCATGGTGCTATTTTAAATTCTTTTGATGTAACTGTAGAAATAAATGATGTTACACATCTTTGGTGATTGCTACTAAGGGCACATACTCGGCACTTGTTGCATTTGTAGTAGCCTTTAAGCTGATCGAAAAAACCAATACCTCTAAGGGGAGGGTCAATAACATTAATAGAGATCTTATTTCTAAGAGACTGCACCCCTTTGAAGATCACCTTGGGTTTTGATGGTAAAATTTCCCTCAATACTGGATCACTCCTGGCAATATGCCAATGCTTGTGAATTAAATGTGAAATGGAACGGTGTTGGATGGAATATGAGGTAATGAAAGGTACGCCATCCGAAAATTGACTACCCACACTCCGTTCTCTTTCTTGTAGAAGTTCACCTCTATCTAGGGTTGTGATTTGGTCTAGGGTTTCTTTCAAGGATCGCTCATTGTACCCTTTCTCCAAAAACCTCTCAGTTAGGACCCCCGCTTGATTCAAGAACTCCTGGTGGTCCGAACAATTGCGCCTTAGCCTGAGGTATTGGCTCTTAGGGACCCCTTTTAGCCAGGGAGCATGATGACAGCTGTCAGTGGGGATAAAGGCATTGCGGTCAGTATCCTTGAAATAAGTGGAGGTGACAAAGGCACCATTTTTTATACTAATCTTCAGGTCCAAATAATGGACACTAACTCGACTTGCCTCATGTTTTAATTCAATCCCCCTGGTGTTAGAGTTGAGATCAGTAATAAACTGATTGAGATCCTCATACTCACCGGCCCATAGGAGGAGGATGTCATCGATGTACCTTGCCCATAGGGCCACTTGGGGTACATTTCTTAAAAAGATGACATCCTCCTCCCATTTGGCCATAAATAGATTGGCCAGACTAGGGGCATATTTTGCCCCCATAGCCACCCCCGTCTCCTGCTTGTAGAACTCATTGTCAAACCAAAAATAGTTTGATCCGGCGGCATACTTAAGTAGAGCCATAATAAATTCTATCTGTTTGGTATTTAGGCCTGATTCTCTAGACAGAAAATACAGAACTGCCTCCATGCCTAAGGCATGGGGTATGATGGTATATAAAGACTTCACGTCTATAGTTACCATCCACATATTTGGAATCACTGTAAAACTGGACAGGATGTTCATTATATGTCTCGAGTCCTTGACATACGAAGGCATCCTTTTGACTAGAGGCTGTAGATAGAAGTCAATATATCTGCCCACCCGGGACGTGATCGAATCTATCCCACTAACAATGGGACGTCCCGGGGGGCAGATAGGATCCTTGTGCAGTTTTCACATAATAAAAAAAAAAAATTTCACATAAAAATTAACAAATACATTTTTTTTTTTTTTTTTCACATAAAAATATATTTTTTTACATTAGATGGATTTGTTTGTATATTTTTAGCACGAGTTTTGGCCGTTCTTTGGCCTTTCCCCCTTGAGTTTTTCAAAAAACTGGGTGGATTTAATATTTATGTAATTTTTCACGATATATGTGTGTATTCACTTTCATATAAGATAACTAATGTAATTAGCACCAAAGGTAGAATAGTTTATATACACTATTTAATATTGATATCCTTGGGCCATTAAAGACCCTCGGATCACGCTGACCATAGGGTGTGTATTACAACAGGCCCTGTGATCTGGTTTTTTTCTTTTTTCTTTTTACTTTTTTTCATATAATATTTATAGATTTCTAATAGCACTAATTTTCCTTAATTGTCTTTAGTACACTATAAAGCCTTATATATTTGGGTTAACATAATGAATCAAAGGAATTTTGGATGAGGACTTTACTAAATGTTATATGAGATCTTGAGAATCTCCTATTAACATGGTCAATAAAACCCATTATAACCTCATGTTAGTTTGGAGGCTTGATTCCTCTTAAACTACGTATTGTTACGAATGAATTTACCCTTTTCAAAAAGAGTTTTTAATTTTGTCCACAAGATGGCTACAGTGAGCCAAGGGATCCTTGTCTTGTGCCAGACATTAGTCTTTCCCTCGGTTCCTCAGCTCTCTCTATGCTGTAGGTATTAAGACTACACTTTTTAAATTTAATCTAATTTTATATTTACGATATCAATCCGTAGTAAGAGCACTTTCATCTCCGTTATAGAACGTTGGTGAATGCTTTATACTCTTTTCCCTGGCCGCGAGATTATGCGCGGTTGTATGGGAAATTTTTTCCCTCAACAAAGATGGCGGGGTCAGTTTCTATGGACCTCCCTTTGCATTGAGTGGCTGTTATATAAGATGACACACTGTTGCTAGCCCTACCCCCATTGAGAATGTCCAATAGGACGAAACGCGTCTGGAGGCAGCGTCAGTGACGTCATCACGCCGAGGAGGAGGGCTCCGCAAGCCGGCCGGCTTTTTTACCTGTTTATATGCTGTGTTTATACTGTCTAAGTGTAAGTACAATACCTTTTTTAATAAATCTGTTACCTACGATATCACGCTATTGCGTCCCTTTCTATCTTCCTGCCCGCATGTGAACCGGATTGGGTTACGCTCATCACGTTACTGTGATTATTGAGGAGGTGCTGGGTGTCTTAAATCGCAAACAAGCATCGCTTTCAACTCCAAGTCTGCCATTTGATTGGGAATCTTGAAACATCTTAGCCCAGGGGATTCAAAGGCCGTGGCTGGGCTATAGCCAACTGCACTAAAGGCTTGCTATCTGGTAAGCTGATATACAATTTCGGTGGTGGGATCTCACACATTGTATATATGTCACCTGGTGCATTGAAAAGCTGAACATCTCTGCATGCAAATCAGCCTCTGATCAATACAGCGATTCCACTTACTCATACCATTTGTGGACTGTTGAACTTTTATATTCAATTTTTTGTTGATACTTGGCGCGGCTTTTTATATTGTTTTATTTTTTCTTGTCATCACACGCTAGCCGCTGCCTGAAATTACTGGGTTGTGATAGCGCGGTTTTTTGGTGTATATATATTTTTTCTTCAGTTTAGGCCGATACGTATTCTTCTACATATTTTTGGTAAAAAAAAAATCGCAGTAAGCGTTTATTGATTTGTTTGTGCAAAAGTTATAGGGCCAGATTCTGGTAGAATCTGCGGCGGCGTAGCGTAAGCCATTTACACTACGCAAATTACTGGAGCAAGTGCCGTATTCTCCAAGCACTTGCTCCGTAATTTGCGGCGGCGTAGTGTAAATGGCCCGGCGTAAGGCCGCGTAATTCAAAGGGGGCGGCTTGTATTTAAATTAAGCGCGCCCCCGCGACGATCGAACTGCGCATGCGCCAGGCATAAAAATAGCCCATTGCGCATGCTCCAGCTCACGACGGAAAATGTAATTGACGTAAAGTCGTATTCGCGAACGACTTACGAAAACGACGTAAACGACGGAAAAAGACGACGCTGACCCGACGCCATACTTAACATGGCTTACGATGGACCTTCGTAAACTTGCCCCTCATATAGCAGGGGCAAGTTTACGCTTACGGAAACGTCGTAAATTCACTGCGTCGTCCGCGCGCACGTTTGGGAATCGGCGTAAATAGCTAATTTGCATAGACAACGGGGAAAACGACGAGGCGACACCTAGCGGCGGGGAAAAAAATTGCATTTAAGATCTGACAGCGTAAGAGCCTTACTCCTGTCAGATCTAAGGGATATCTATGCGTAACTGATTCTAAGAATCAGTCGCATAGATACGCCGGGTCAGATTAGGACTTACGACGGCGCAAATGGCGTTGCGCCGTCGTAAGCCTTTTAAGAATCTGGCCCATAGCGTCTACAAAATAGGGGATTGTTTTATGGCATTTTTATTAATATTTTTTTTTTACTAGTAATGGTGGCGATCTGGGATTTTTATCGTGACTGCGACATTATGGCGGACACATCGGACACTTTTGACGCTATTTTGGGACCATTCACATTTATACAGCGATCAGTGCTATGAAAATGCACTGATTACTGTATAAATGTGACTGGCAGGGAAGTAGTTAACCACTATGGGGCTACGAAGGGGTTAAAGTGGAGGTTCATCCTCAAAAAAAATTCTGACATCACATGGAGTCGAGCCATCCTACCGACAGAATGCCAGTGTTTTTTTTTTTCTCAGCACATACCTCGTTATCACGATTTTCACCCCCCCGGCAATCCCGCGGGACTGGGCGTTCCCAAAACCCGAAACGTCGGTGCGGCTCTATACGGCGCCTGCATACCGACGTTCGGGTTCTGTCGGCAACCTGTGACACGCAGTATGCACCGTTCGGAAGCCTGTCAATCACAGGCAGTGCTTGGGAACGCCCAGTCCCGCGGGATTGCCGGGGGGGTGAAAATCGTGATAACGAGGTATGTGCTGAGAAAAAAAAAAACACTGGCATTCTGTCGGTAGGATGGCTCGACTCCGTGTGATGTCAGAATTTTTTTTGAGGGTGAACATCCACTTTAAGTGTGTCCTAGGGAGTGATTCTAACTGTTACTGGGCGTGGCTTACTGTGACACAACACTGATGACAGGGAGGAGACCAGGGGTCAAGTCCTGGGGAAAAAACTGTGGGAACTCCCACCCAAGATCCACTCCTCCACCAAAAAAAAAAAAAATGATACGCTCATATGGATAATTACTAAACCGCATGTTTTTTAAAGCAAGTTCTTTCTAAATCCCGTGATAACTCGCGGCAGACCTCCACAATGTCTCCTGAGAACAATGACAAAAGCTCCCAGGAGACATTGCGGCATCGAGGAAGTGACGGAATACCCGCACACTACCCGATGAATCCATATACAGGAAGCGGCCAGTAACAAAGGATTACTAAGGTTCGCCTGCCCCTGACAGTGACTCGAGCTGGGCATCGCCGTTTAGTGAACATAGTTGCCAACATTTGAAAAAAAATTCCAGGGACACTTTGCAGCACAGCTATTAATTAATTACCACACTCAGTTCCCTGAAGCTCCACCCACTCCGCAGTATGTACAGGAGAGGAGGAGTGCAGAGGGTATGATGGGGGCAGTATGTACAGGAGAGGAGGAGGAGTGCAGAGGGTATGATGGGGGCAGTATGTACAGGAGAGGAGGAGTGCAGAGGGTATGATGGGGGCAGTATGTACAGGATAGGAGGAGTGCAGAGAGTATGATGGGGGCAGTATGTACAGGAGAGGAGGAGTGCAGCGGGTATGATGGGGGCAGTGTGTACAGGAGAAGAGAAGTGCAGAGGGTATGATGGGGCAGTATGTACAGGAGAGGAGGAGGAGGAGTGCAGAGGGTATGCTGGGGCAGTATGTACAGGAGAGGAGGAGGAGTGCAGAGGGTATGATGGGGGCAGTATGTACAGGAGAGGAGGAGTGCAGAGGGTATGCTGGGGCAGTATGTACAGGAGAGGAGGAGTGCAGAGGGTATGATGGGGGCAGTATGTACAGGAGAGGAGTGCAGGGTATGCTGGGGCAGTATGTACAGGAGAGGAGGAGGAGTGCAGAGGGTATGATGGGGGCAGTATGTACAGGAGAGGAGGAGTGCAGAGGGTATGATGGGGGCAGTATGTACAGGAGAGGAGGAGTGCAGAGGGTATGCTGGGGCAGTATGTACAGGAGAGGAGGAGGAGTGCAGAGAGTATGATGGGGCAGTATGTACAGGAGAGGAGGAGGAGTGCAGAGAGTATGATGGGGGCAGTATGTACAGGAGAGGAGGAGGAGTGCAGAGGGTATGATGGGGGCAGTATGTACAGGAGAGGAGGAGGAGTGCAGAGGGTATGCTGGGGCAGTATGTACAGGAGAGGAGGAGGAGTGCAGAGGGTATGCTGGGGCAGTATGTACAGGAGAGGAGGAGGAGTGCAGAGGGTATGATGGGGGCAGTATGTACAGGAGAGGAGGAGGAGTGCAGAGGGTATGATGGGGGCAGTATGTACAGGATAGGAGGAGGAGTGCAGAGGGTATGCTGGGGCAGTATGTACAGGAGAGGAGGAGGAGTGCAGAGGGTATGATGGGGGCAGTATGTACAGGAGAGGAGGAGTGCAGAGGGTATGCTGGGGCAGTATGTACAGGAGAGGAGGAGGAGTGCAGAGGGTATGATGGGGGCAGTATGTACAGGAGAGGAGGAGGAGTGCAGAGGGTATGATGGGGGCAGTATGTACAGGAGAGGAGGAGGAGTGCAGAGGGTATGCTGGGGCAGTATGTACAGGAGAGGAGGAGGAGTGCAGAGGGTATGATGGGGGCAGTATGTACAGGAGAGGAGGAGTGCAGAGGGTATGCTGGGGCAGTATGTACAGGAGAGGAGGAGGAGTGCAGAGGGTATGATGGGGGCAGTATGTACAGGAGAGGAGGAGGAGTGCAGAGGGTATGATGGGGGCAGTATGTACAGGAGAGGAGGAGTGCAGAGGGTATGCTGGGGCAGTATGTACAGGAGAGGAGGAGTGCAGAGGGTATGATGGGGGCAGTATGTACAGGAGAGGAGGAGTGCAGAGGGTATGATGGGGCAGTATGTACAGGAGAGGAGGAGGAGGAGTGCAAAGGGTATGCTGGGGCAGTATGTACAGGAGAGGAGGAGGAGTGCAGAGGGTATGCTGGGGCAGTATGTACAGGAGAGGAGGAGGAGTGCAGAGGGTATGCTGGGGCAGTATGTACAGGAGAGGAGGAGGAGTGCAGAGGGTATGATGGGGGCAGTATGTACAGGAGAGGAGGAGGAGTGCAGAGGGTATGATGGGGGCAGTATGTACAGGATAGGAGGAGGAGTGCAGAGGGTATGCTGGGGCAGTATGTACAGGAGAGGAGGAGGAGTGCAGAGGGTATGATGGGGGCAGTATGTACAGGAGAGGAGGAGTGCAGAGGGTATGCTGGGGCAGTATGTACAGGAGAGGAGGAGGAGTGCAGAGGGTATGATGGGGGCAGTATGTACAGGAGAGGAGGAGGAGTGCAGAGGGTATGATGGGGGCAGTATGTACAGGATAGGAGGAGGAGTGCAGAGGGTATGCTGGGGCAGTATGTACAGGAGAGGAGGAGGAGTGCAGAGGGTATGATGGGGGCAGTATGTACAGGAGAGGAGGAGTGCAGAGGGTATGCTGGGGCAGTATGTACAGGAGAGGAGGAGGAGTGCAGAGGGTATGATGGGGGCAGTATGTACAGGAGAGGAGGAGGAGTGCAGAGGGTATGATGGGGGCAGTATGTACAGGAGAGGAGGAGTGCAGAGGGTATGCTGGGGCAGTATGTACAGGAGAGGAGGAGTGCAGAGGGTATGATGGGGGCAGTATGTACAGGAGAGGAGGAGGAGTGCAGAGGGTATGCTGGGGCAGTATGTACAGGAGAGGAGGAGGAGTGCAGAGGGTATGATGGGGGCAGTATGTACAGGAGAGGAGGAGTGCAGAGGGTATGCTGGGGCAGTATGTACAGGAGAGGAGGAGGAGGAGTGCAGAGGGTATGATGGGGGCAGTATGTACAGGAGAGGAGGAGGAGTGCAGAGGGTATGCTGGGGCAGTATGTACAGAGGAGGAGGAGTGCAGAGGGTATGCTGGGGCAGTATGTACAGGAGAGGAGGAGGAGTGCAGAGGGTATGCTGGGGCAGTATGTACAGGAGAGGAGGAGGAGTGCAGAGGGTATGCTGGGGCAGTATGTACAGGAGAGGAGGAGTGCAGAGGGTATGATGGGCACAGTTAGTACGGGAGAGGAGTTTGGAGGGTATGGCGGTGGCAGTATGGAGAGGGATTTCTTGTGGTGTCTATGGGGTAATCAGGAAGTGATGTTGGGAAGATAAGGGAAGGAAAGTGACCATGGAATGATGTCCCTCAGCTGGGGGGGGGGGGGGCTAAGAAGCTCGGAGTGATGTCTGTATGATGTGATCTGGGGGTGATGCAAGCTGGGGGGAGTATGTACAGGAGAGGGGGACTGAGAAGTGGTCAGATAGCGATGTATATATATAAAAAAAAAAAAACTCATCCACTAAAAACAATGAATCATACAACAGTACTAGATGTAAGTACAGATCTATGTAATCCAGTTTATAGCACTCTGTATCCAATCCAATTGCTCAGACTAGATAATGTGGGGTCATTTATAGCCATTCATGTAACCTGTGTGTGTATGTGGTGAGTTCACACTTCTGATTGTACATGTATACAGGTTCTGAGTCTGTACAATCAGAGGTGTGAACTCACCACATACACACACAGGTTACATGCAGGGCCGGACTTACCATTGGGCTTGACTGGGCTCAAGCCCAGGGGCCCCACCCAATAGGGGGCCCCCTAAAAAAAAAAAAAAAAAAAAAATTTTTTTTTTTTTTTTTTTTTTTTTTTTTAGGGGTCCAGAGGTCCCCAGGGGCCCGGAGCCCCCCAGGGCCCTGGACGGCAACCCCCCCTTTTTTATTTTTTTTTTTATTTTTTTTTATTTAATTTATTTATTTTTTGTAAAAAAATGTTTTTTTTATATATTTTTTATTTTTATATATATAATAATATATATATATAAAAATAAAAAATATATATAAAAAAAACATTTTTTTACAAAAAATAAATAAAAAAAAGGGGGGTTGCCGTCCGGGGCCCTGGAGACCCCTGGGCCCTTTAATAATAATAATAATAATAATATATATATATATATATATATTATTATTATTATTATTATTATTAAAGGGCTCAGGGGTCTCCACGGCCCCCGGATGGCAACCCACCTTTTTTATTTTTTTATATACAGTGGGGATCGAAAGTTTGGGCACCCCAGGTAGAAATTTGTATTAATGTGCATAACGAGGCCAAGGAAAGATGGATAAATCTCCAAAAGGCATCAAATTACAGATTAGACATTCTTATAATATGTCAAAAAAAGTTATATTTTATTTCCATCATTTACACTTTCAAAATTACAGAAAACAAAAAAATGGCGTCTGCAAAAGTTTGGGCACCCTGCAGAATTTATAGCATGCACTGCACCCCCTTTGCAAAACTGAGATCTGCCAGTGTCATGGATTGTTCTCAATCATCGTCTGGGAAGACCAGGTGATGTCAATCTCAAATGTTTTAAATGCCCAGACTCATCTGACCTTGCCCCAACAATCAGCACCATGGGTTCTTCTAAGCAGTTGTCTAGAAAATTGAAACTGAAAAAAGTTGACGCTCACAAAGCTGGAGAAGGCTATAAGAAGATAGCAAAGCGTTTTCAGATGTCAATATCCTCTGTTCGGAATGTAGTTAATAAATGGCAGTCATCAGGAACAGTGGAAGTTAAAGCAAGATCTGGAAGACCAAGACAAATAGACAGAACAGCTTGCAGGATTGTGAGAAAAGCAATTCAAAACCCACGTTTGACTGCAGGATCCCTCCAGAAAGATCTGGCAGACACTGGAGTTGTGGTACACTATTCCACTATAAAGAGATACTTGTACAAATATGGTCTTCATGGAAGAGTCATCAGAAGAAAACCTCTCCTACGTCCTCACCACAAAAATCAGCGTTTGAACTTCGCAAATGAACATATAGACAGGCCTGATGCATTTTGGAAACAAGTTCTGTGGACCGATGAGGTTAAAATAGTATTTTTTGTCCGGAATGAGCAAAGGGACGTTTGGAGAAGAAAGAGCACAGAATTTAATGAAAAGAACCTCTGTCCAACTGTGAAGCATGGGGGTGGATCAATCATGCTTTGGGGTTGTATTGCAGCCAGTGGCACAGGGAAAATTTCACGAGTAGAAGGAAAAATGGATTCAATAAAATTTCAGCAAATTTTGGATGGTAACTTGATGCCATCTGTGAAAAAGCTGAAGTTAAAGAGAGGATGGCTTCTACAAATGGATAATGATCCTAAACACACCTGAAAATCCATGGGGGATTACATCAAGAGGCGTAAACTGAAGGTTTTGCCATGGCCTTCACAATCTCCTGACCTCAACATAATTGAAAATCTATGGATAGACCTTAAAAGAGCAATGCGTGACAGACAGCCCAGAAATCTCAAAGAACTGAAAGACTTTTGTAAGGAAGAATGGGCAAAGATCCCTCAAACAAGAATTGAAAGACTCTTGGCTGGCTACAAAAAGCGTTTACGAGCTGTGATACTTGCCAAAGGGGGCAGTGCAAGATATTAACTCTGCAGGGTGCCCAAACTTTTGCAGATGCCATTTTTTTGTTTTCTGTAATTTTGAAAGTGTAAATGATGGAAACAAAATCTAACTTTTTTTGACATATTATAAGAATGTCTAATCTGTAATTTGATGCCTTTTGGAGATTTTTCCATCTTTCCTTGGCTTCGTTATGCACATTAATACAAATTTTTACCTGGGGTGCCCAAACTTTCGATCCCCACTGTATATATATATATATATATATATATTTTTTTTTTTTTTTATTAAAGGGCTCAGAGGTCCCCAGGGCCCCATGTGGCAACCCCCCTTTTTTTATTTTTTTTATAAATGTTTATTTTTTTATTTTTTATTAAAATGCCCAGAGGTTCCCAGGGGCCCAGAGGTCCCCAGGGCCCCGGATGGCAACCTCCCTTTTTTTATGTATTTTTTATAAATGTTTTTTTTTTATTATTAAAGGGCCCAGAGGTTTATTTTTTCTTTTTATTAAAAGGCCCAGAGGTCCCCAGGGCCCCGGATGGCTACCCCCCTTTTTTATATATATATATATATATATATATATATATATATATATATATATATATATATATATATATATATATATATTTGTTTTTTTCTTTATTTCTTCTTTTTTTTGTAAAGGCTTCTCAATTTGCGGCAGCCCCCACCCTTCTCAATTTCAGGCGACAGCACCCCCACCCCCCCTAGGTTCTCTGCTTCAGGGGGCCCATGCCTTAAGCTGTGCAAGGGGCCCCAAAATTCCTGATGGCGGCCCTGCGCATACCTCCCAACACGCACGGATTCTGTGGGACTTTCCCGCACAGACAGCTTCTTCCCGCATTTAATTAATTTTCCCGCACTGCAAGAGGAGGCAGCACGGAAGCAGGAGGAACCGGAGTGGTGTGTGGAGGACTGTGGCTGCTGAAGGGAAGAAAGCCGACAGCCGGGCTAATGACAGTCTGTGGCCCCGGCTGTTGGCACAGGTGAGAGGCACTCCCCCCCTCAACAACTGAAAAATCCCCCCCCCCCGCTCAACAACTTTAATGTGCTCCCCCCCGCTCAACAACTTCAATTCGCCCCCCCCGCTCAACAACTTTGATCCCCCCAATTCTCGGCTCCAGGGGGCCCCTTCAACACTCAAGCCCAGGGGCCCCCACCACCCTAAGTCCTGCCCTGGTTACATGAATGGCTATAAATGACCCCACATTATCTCCTCTGAGCAATTGGATTGGATGATGTTTGCACAGACTGTTCATGCTTAGAAGTGATCTGCCAAAATGTGTTTGGGCTGCAGACCTCAGCCCCCTCCCCCTCACTATCTCCTCCGATTCTTCTCCTAAGAAAAAATCTCCTTGAAAGTGTGAACTACTACTATCCACCCTAGGAAACTTCCCACAGAAAAGTTCAGCTCACTCACCTCCTCCCTTCCTCTGGCCAGCCGACAGGAGCTACAGTGAGCTCCGCCTCCAAGGTCTCACAGCACACCGCGCTGCTGATTGGAGGGGGAGGCTGAGTCAGAGATAACAAGGATCCGCACAGCACGAGACTGGAAGGAGGGGAGGGGACAGAAACACACACCGCAGGCTCAGGTCCCTGCTGAGACCCAGAAGCCGCACCTGCCTTCCCCAATAGCCGGGACAAGTCCCGGCAGGCTAAATTAGCTGGGACTAGGTCCCAAATAACGGGACTGTCCCTTTAAAAACGGGACAGTTGGCAAGTATGAGTGAAGGATCGGCTCGGGCGGCTCGGCTGCTCTAGTCCTGCAAAGGGAACTGCGTTCCTGCTGTGAAAAAAGTGCAGGAACTCCGTTCCCACGCATTCCCGCAGGACTAGAGCCCTGGAGGAGACGATCAGCGTCCTATTCCGAGGCAGAACGGGGAGATGCCTTGTTTACACTTGCCTCTCCCCGTTCTGCAGCTCTGTGACCCGTTCGCGGGACAGTTGCGGACATCGAGTCCGTGGGTCCCGCCGGCACGATCACGGAGCTCGTGTCAAAGTGACGTAAATATACGTCACTTTGCCCAGCCGTGCCATTCTGCCGACGTAGATCGGTGTGAGCCGGTCTTTACGTGCTGAGGGTGCCGGAATTGCTGAAAAAAAAAGCCCCGGTGTTAACAAACCAGTTCTCAGTTCTCTATTTCCTTGTTATATGAGGGATGTACAACTAGAAATCCCAGCATGCCCTACTGAGAACAAGACATATGATGGCGTCTTCAGGTATCAGATCTCAGTGATTCTCAGTCTCCCACCTGCTGTGCCCTCCTTACCCCTGTAATCACATCTGATACATATTAATGAGGCTGATTATCTCCCCGCTCTGTTCCTGTTGCTGATGTCACTCATAGGGGGTGCTTAATCATATAATCATGTGTTTCAGCTCACTATGCAAACGAGATCAGTGATTGTGCCGTGTCAGGACTGTCAGCTTGTTAGCACAGAAATATATAGCGCAGAATATTTCATTACTGAGCGGAGATATTATTGTAATGCACACAATGCGGCATCATCTGCTTCTCTTGGGAAAACATATTTTTGGAAATTAAATTGTGAAAGAAAAATGATCTTTAACCACTTAAGGACCGCCGCACGACGATATACGACGGCAGAATGGCACGGCTGGGCACAAGGGCGTACAGGTATGTCCCCTTTAAGAAACCCAGCTGCGGCGGGGCGCTCGCACCCAGTCCGAAGCTCCGTGACCGCGCCTGCGGGACCCCGCAGACCCGATCGCCCCCTGGAGTCCCGCGATCGGGTCACAGGAGCTCAAGAACGGGGGGAGTTGAGTGTAAACAAACCTTTCCCCGTTCTTCTCTGTGGCTCGTCACTGATCGCGTGTTCCCTGTCATAGGGAATAGACGATCAGTGACGTCACACATCCAGCCACGCCCCCCTACAGTAAGAAACACACATTAGGGCACACTTAACCCCGTTAGCGCCCCCTAGGGTTAACCCCTTCACTGCCATTGCCATTTTCACAGTAACAGTGCATTTTTATAGCACTGATTGCTGTGAAAATGACAATGGTCCCAAAAATGGGTCAAAAGTGTCCGATGTGTCTGCCATAATGTCGCAGTTACAATAAAAAAAATCGCTGATCGCCGCCATCACTATTCAAAAACAAAGTTATTAATAAAAATGCCATAAAACTATCCCCTATTTTGTAGACACATAGGGCCGGATTCAGAAAGGACTTATGACGGCGTATCTATACGCATATTCTGGAAACCAGATACGCCTGAATTTTGCCAAGATACGACCGACGTAAGTCTCCTACGCCGTCGTATCTTGAGTGCATATTTACGCTGGCCGCAAGGGGCGCTTCCGTAAATTTACGCGTCGAATATGCAAATTACCTAGATATGCCGATTCACGAACGTACTTGCGCCCGTCGCATTAAGCTACGCCGTTTAAGTAAGGCGTACGTCCGGTGTAAAGTTACCCCTGCTATATGAGGCGCAAGTAATGCAAAGGTATGGACGTCGGAAAAAGCGTCGGATTTTACGTCGTTTACGTAAGTTGTACGTGAATGGGGCTGGGCGTAGGTTACATTCACGTCGTTGCCATTGAGCCGTCGTATCTTATGACGTGATTCTAAGCATGCGCTCGCATGTGCCGTTCGTTCAGGGCTTCATTTACATGGGGTCACGATCAGGGCAGGACTTAGGGTGGTGGGGGCCCCTGGGCTTGAGTGTTGAAGGGGCCCCCTGGAGCCGAGAATTGGGGGGGATCGAAGTTGTTGAGCGGGGGGGGGGGCGAATTGAAGTTGTTGAGCGGGGGGGAGCGCATTAAAGTTGTTGAGCGGGGGGGGATTTTGCAGTTGTTGAGGGGGGAGTGCCTCTCCAACAGCCGGGGCCACAGACTGTCATTAGCCCGGCTGTCGGCTTTCTTCCCTTCAGCAGCCACAGTCCTCCACACACCACTCCGGTTCCTCCTGCTTCCGTGCTGCCTCCTCTTGCAGTGCGGGAAAATTAACCCTTTCGCGGGACTGCGGGAAGAAGCTGTCTGTGCGGGAAAGTCCCACAGAATCCGTGCGTGTTGGGAGGTATGCGCAGGGCCGCCATCAGGAATTTTGGGGCCCCTTGCACAGCTTAAGGCATAGGCCCCCTGAAGCAGAGAACCTAGGGGGGGGGGTGGGGGTGCTGCCGCCTGAAATTGAGAAGCGTGGGGGCTGCCGCAAATTGAGAAGCGGGGGGGGCCTTTACAAAAAAAAGAAGAAATAAAGAAGAAAACAAATATATATAAATATATGTAGCCATCCGGGGCCCTGGGGACCTCTGGGACTTTTAATAAAAAATAAAAAAATAAACAAAAATAAAAAAATAAACATTTATAAAAAAAATAAAAAAGGGGGGGTTGCCACATGGGGCCCTGGGGACCTCTGAGCCCTTTAATAAAAAAAAAATATATATATATATATATAAAAAAAAAATGTAATTTTTTTTATAAAAAAATAAAAAAGGTGGGTTGCCATCCGGGGGCCCTGGAGACCCCTGGGCCCTTTAATAATAATAATAATAATAAAAAAAATATATATATATATATATAAAAATAAAAAATATATAAAAAAAACATTTTTTTACAAAAAATAAATAAAAAAAAGGGGGGTTGCCGTCCGGGGCCCTGGAGACCCCTGGGCCCTTTAATAATAATAATAATATATATATATATATATATATATATATATATATATATATATATATATATATATATATATATATATATATATATATATATATATATATATAATTATATATATATATATAAAAATAAAAAATATATAAAAAAAAACATTTTTTTACAAAAAATAAATAAAAAAAAAGGGGGTTGCCGTCCAGGGCCCTGGGGGCCCCCGGGCCCCTGGGGACCTCCGGACCCCTAAAAAAAAAAAAAAAAAAAAAAAAAAATTTTTTTTTTTTTTTTTTTTTTAAAGGGGGCCCCCTATTGGGTGGGGCCCCTGGGCTTGAGCCCAGTCAAGGCCAATGGTAAGTCCGGCCCTGGTCACGATTCATTTCAATACAACACGCCCACTACCAGCCTACTTTGAATTAGGCGGGCTTACGCCGGCCCATTTACGCTACGCCGCCGTAACTTAGGGAGCAAGTGCTTTGTGAATACTGCACTTGCCTCTCTATGTTACATTGGCGTAGCGCATATGAGATGCGCTATGCCCGCACAGAGATACGGCGATCTCTATGAATCTGGCCCTATAACTTTTGCGCAAACTGATCAATAAACGCTTATTGCATTTTTATTTTTACCAAAAATATGTAGAAGAATACGTATCGGCCTAAACTGAGGGAAAAAAAAGTTTTTTTATATATTTTTGGGGAATATTTATTATAGCAAAAAGTAAAAAATATATATATTTTGTTTATAGCGCAAAAAATAAAAACCGCAGAGGTGATCAAATACCACCAAAAGAAGGCTCTATTTGTGGGGGGAAAAAAGGACGCCAATTTTGTTTGGGAGCCACGTCGCACGACTGCGCAATTGCCAATCAAAGCGACGCAGTGCCGAATCGCAAAAAGGGGCCTGGCCCTTTACCTGCATAATGGTCCGGGTCTTAAGCGGTTAAAGGGGGTTACAGTGTGACAAATTTACCCCTTTAAAGTCCACCTCTGGGCAAAATCGATCCTTCTCCCCTCATGCTTCCCATTCACCACGCTAACAACGTCATCATGTGACCCTCCACAGCCATAGTGGAGACCGGTGAGCCACTCTTTCAGTCAGGGCCGGGACAAGTGGTGGGGCAGGAGGGGAGCGGCTGCTCTGGGCACACTGGTATCATATGAGGTGGGGGGGGGGGGCACAAGGAGACTGGGGGGATTTGTAATGGGAGGGGGAATTTATGGAGGCATCAAGGGGTAAGAATTGTTCAAAGAGAGGAAATTTTATGGAGGTGGGGATTTTGGGGGATTTGTGTTGGGAGGGGAGATGGGGAAGAGGATTTTTGCTAGGAGGGTGATTTGGGGGGTTTGTGGTAGAAGAGATTTGTGCTAGGAAGGATGAATGCTGGAAGGGGGATTTGGAGTGGGGGGTGTACTCTAAATCTGAGGATCTGTGCTTGGAAAAGTGTTTTTTTTTTCTTTGGGGGGGGGGGGGGGATGTGTTGTGGGGCAAGAGGAGAGAGAGGATTTGAGCTGTGAGGGGGGGGGATGGGGGGCAAAGCCTTGTGCTGGAAGGGGGGCTTTTATGCTTAGAGTGTAAGCATGTAGATTGGTGCTCAATTTTTTTTTTTTGGGGGGGGGGGGGATTTTTTCTGACAGCGCTCGGTGGTGGGTAGGGGGCAGAGACCAGGGGGAACTCAGAAGGGGGAAGTACTTGCACCTATTTTCTGAGAAAAAAATCCCTTGTATATACCATACCTGTGTGATCCCTCTAGAAGCTGGAAATCACTGTAGTAGGTGCAGCTACTTCAGTGATGTCCACTGTCTTCCAGGTCCCGTGCCGAGTGGCTGACCTGACCTGGGGGATTTTTTCTGACAGCGCTCGGTGGTGGGTAGGGGGCAGAGACCAGGGGGGAACTCAGAAGGGGGAAGTACTCGTACCTATTTTCTGAGAAAAAAAGCCCTTGTATCAGGGATAAAGTTGTGGAGAAGTATAAAGCAGGGTTAGGTTATAAAAAAATATCCCAAGCTTTGAACATCTCACAGAGCTCTGTTCAATCCATCATCCAAAAATGGAAAGAGTATGGCACAACTGCAAACCTACCAAGACATGGCCGTCTCCCTAAACTGACCGGGCCGGGCAAGGAGAGCATTCATCAGAGAAGCAGCCAAGAGGTCCATGGGAACTCTGGAGGAGCTGCAGAGATCAACAGCTCAGGGGGGAGAATCTGTCCACAGGACAACTATTAGTCGTCTCTTGTCAGGGCACAGACCTTTTACGGTCTCTTTCCCTAGTGGGTCCTGGGTGGAATCGAACCCAGGATCTCTCCATTGAAGGTCCAGCTCTTTTGTCTCTGAGCCACTGCTCAGTTCTATTCTGTGTGCTGTCCATTGGAGCCTGGTTCTGAAACCTGTACTTCTGTGGACCAATCAGTGGCCAGTGCGGCCTATTTAAGCCAGCCCCTTCCCCTTTGCTAATTGCTGGTTCGTTGTCAGCTTTACCCTGTGAGAGAACCTTGTAACCTGACTACCCTGACCTGTTTGACCCGGATTGGACCTTGACTACTCTCTGCTGTCTCCTACACTTGACCCCTGCCTGCTTATCGGATCTGCTGTTGTCTCCTGCCCCTTGACCTTGGCTTGCTCTCACGGACTTCCTCTGATCTCTCCAACTCCTGACCCACGGCCTGTGACCCGGATTTGCCTTTGTTTCCTGTTGGTCCCTTCTGGACTTACCTGCCTGGTCCTGCCTGATCAACGACTGTCTCCAGTCCTCTGCACCTGCCCTGTTTTCGTCAGCTGCACCAAGTCTGCCTACCAGTTCCCGGCACAGGTGCCTCCTTGTGCCGTCCCTCCTCTGTTCTAACTCCAGGGAGTGGTCTGCACAGGGTCGCAAAGGTGAGCCGCCCTCAGCATCTCGGCCTTGGTAAGTAACGTTCCTGACATTACGAACCAGCCATTATGTCTGAGGCCGACAGGGCATGCTCACCCCTTGAAAACCTGTGTCAACAGGTGTCTGTTTTGACGGTTGCCGTTCAAAAATTGCAAGAATTACATAATGGACTGACGGATAACATGGAGTCCGCAGACTTGTTCAAAATGCTCACTTCCTTGGCTCTGCAAGTCTCCAGCCTGAACCATATTATTCAGGAACTACAACAAGAAGTCCAAAAATTTAAAGAGACAACACGCCCAGCCCCGGAACCTGTATATTATGAGCCATTTGTTCTTATGCCAGAAATATTCGATGGGAACCGTGCATCCTTCTTGTGCTTTAAAACTGACTGTGAGCTATTGTTCACCCTTAAACCTAGGACCTATGCCACGGACTATATTAAGGTTAGAGCCTCCGTCAACTTGCTAACAGGGCAGGTCAAATCGTGGGCTCACCTGCTGCTGCAGGAAAAAAGTCCAGTCTTGGACAGCTGGGAGACGTTTATGTCTGCTCTGGACTCATATATCCCTGCTTCCAAGAGGACCAGCACTCCCAGGTCTGCTCTTAGTTCACGAGGCCTACGGGTACCCAAGGATAGGAAGCCCCAGTACGGTTATGACCTCCAGCCAGCCCAGTGTGTGCCAAATTATGAGACTCCGTATGTGCCCAGCCTGGAAGTTTCCCCATCACAAGGCCTTGACATTTCTGTGGATGCACACACGCCTACCTTGGAGGAGGAAGAACCCATGCAGATCGGGGTCATCCGGTCCAGCCTATCTATGGCAGAAAGAGAGCGGATAAGAGCCCATGGACTTTGCTTTTATTGTGGTGCTAGCGGGCACCTTATATCGCTTTGCCCAACTCGCCCACCTCGGCCAAAGCTTCTTCAAGTGGGTACTATTGGAAGTTTTTTCTATGCCTCAGAATCTGTACCTACCTCCCCAGTTTCAGTGTCTTCGGTTCCTGTGTCCCCAGTTCCAGTGTCTTCAGTTCCAGTGTCCCCAGTTCGTGTCTTCAGTTCCAGTGTCCCCAGTTCCAGTGTCTTCAGTTCCTGTGTCCCCAGTTCCAGTGTCTTCGGTTCCAGTGTCCCCAGTTCCAGTGTCTTCGGTTCCAGTGTCCCCAGTTCCAGTGTCTTCGGTTCCAGTGTCCCCAGTTCCAGTGTCTTCAGTTCCTGTGTCCCCAGTTCCAGTGTCTTCGGTTCCTGCGTCCCCAGTTCCAGTGTCCCCAGTTGAAATTCCAGATCATATCTCCCCAAGTGAAGTTCTCCCTCTAGACTGCACATATGCCTCAAATGGTACTATGGTCCGTAAACAGGATCTGGAGATGTTGGAACGAGCTTTACAAGCAAGGAGGGCGCCCCCTACCAGAACTTCAGGATCAAAAAAGCCAAAAAAGAAAAAGTAACAATCTACATGCTCCCCGTTTTATCCAAGCTTCCCATCAGGAGCTTCCGGAACTAACGGACAGGTTGGGCGTCCGGAGTCCGCCCCTAGGGGGGGGGGCACTGTCAGGGCACAGACCTTTTACGGTCTCTTTCCCTAGTGGGTCCTGGGTGGAATCGAACCCAGGATCTCTCCATTGAAGGTCCAGCTCTTTTGTCTCTGAGCCACTGCTCAGTTCTATTCTGTGTGCTGTCCATTGGAGCCTGGTTCTGAAACCTGTACTTCTGTGGACCAATCAGTGGCCAGTGCGGCCTATTTAAGCCAGCCCCTTCCCCTTTGCTAATTGCTGGTTCGTTGTCAGCTTTACCCTGTGAGAGAACCTTGTAACCTGACTACCCTGACCTGTTTGACCCGGATTGGACCTTGACTACTCTCTGCTGTCTCCTACACTTGACCCCTGCCTGCTTATCGGATCTGCTGTTGTCTCCTGCCCCTTGACCTTGGCTTGCTCTCACGGACTTCCTCTGATCTCTCCAACTCCTGACCACGGCCTGTGACCCGGATTTGCCTTTGTTTCCTGTTGGTCCCTTCTGGACTTACCTGCCTGGTCCTGCCTGATCAACGACTGTCTCCAGTCCTCTGCACCTGCCCTGTTTTCGTCAGCTGCACCAAGTCTGCCTACCAGTTCCCGGCACAGGTGCCTCCTTGTGCCGTCCCTCCTCTGTTCTAACTCCAGGGAGTGGTCTGCACAGGGTCGCAAAGGTGAGCCGCCCTCAGCATCTCGGCCTCGGTAAGTAACGTTCCTGACATCTCTCCACAAATCTGCCCTTCGTGGAAGAGTGACATAAAGATATCCACTGTTTAAGGAAAGCCATAAGAAGTAGCATTTGCAGTTTGTGAGAAGCCATGTGGGGGAGGGGACACAGCGAACGTGGAAGAAGGTGCTCTGGTCAGATGAGACAAAAATTTAACTTTTTGGCCTAAAAGCAAAACGCCATTAGCCAGATTCACGTAGGAGGGCGCATCTTTAGTTCGGCGTAGCGCATCCTATTTGCACTACGCCGACGTAACATAGTGAGGCAAGGCCAGTATTCACAAAGCACTTGCTCCCTAAGTTACGTCGGCGTAGCTCAAATGGCCCAGCGTAACCCCGCCTAATTCAAAGTAGGCATGTAGTGGGCGGGCTACATTTAAATTAACCATGACCCCATGTAAATGAGGGCCGTTGGTACGGCGCGCATGCTCAGAATCACGTCGCAAATACTCAATGCTTTCGGCGCGACGTGAACGTAACCTACGCCCAGCCCCATTCACGTATGCTTACGCAAACGGCTGTTCTGTCGTCCATACCTTGCATGGGCTGCGCCATCTCTTTGGTGGTTTATCTTTACGCCTGAAAAACGTAAACGGCGTATCTTACTGCGACGGGCATACGTACGTTCGTGAATCGGCGTATCTTGCTCATTTAGATATTCGACGCGTAAATCCACATACACGCCCCTAGCGGCCAGCGTAAATATGCACATAAGATACGACGGTGTAGGAGACTTACGTCGGTCATATCTTAGCAACAGTGAGGCGTATCTCATTTTAAGAATGCGCGCAAAGTTACGACGTCATAAGTCTCTCTGAATCTAGGTATATGTGTGGGGGAAAACTAACACTGCACATAATACTGAACACACCATCCCCACTGTGAAACATGGTGGTGGCAGATTCATGTTGTGGGGATGCTTTTCTTCCGTAGGGACAGGGAAGCTGGTCAGAGTTGATGGGAAGATGGATGGAGCCAAATACAGGACAATCTTAGAAGAAAACCTGTTAGGCTCTATGCACACTGGGCTTAAAAAAAACGTCTGTTCTCTTTGGATGTCCATATACTGTAGAGCATTTTTTGTACACAGTTTAGGAGAGTTTTACGTTTTTTCTGCCATTGAGCTCCAATCGGAAACACGAATGAGAAGGTTTTTTTTTTCCTGCCTTTAAACGTTGTTCTCAAAATATACCTGTAAGGCCTCGTACACACGAGGGGACAGTCCGATGAAAACGGTCCGCCGGACCGTTTTCATCGGACATGTCCGCTGGGAGATTTCGGTATGATGGCTGTACACACCATCAAACCGAAATCCGCGCGGACAGAGAACGCGGTGACGTAGACGACACCGACATTCTCTATCACGCAAGTTCAATGCTTCCACGCATGCGTCGAATCAATTCGACGTATGCACGGGATTTCGGTCCGCTGGTTAGACGTACTAACCAGCGGACATATCCGCCGGACAGCTTTCCAGCGGACATGTTTCTTAGCATGCTAAGAAACATTTGTCCGCTGGAAATCTGTCCGCTAGCCTGTACACACGATCGGATCTGTCCGCTGACACTGGCCCGCAGACCAGTTTCAGCGGACATGTCCGGTCGTGTGTACGAGGCCTGAACGTCCTAATGTGCATGGACACATAGGATAACATTGAGTTGCTTCTACAGGCAGAACACAAAACTCTTGTAGAAGCAACGTTTTTTATGCCGGTGTGCACAGAGCCATAGAATCTACAAAAGACTTGAGACTGGGGGAGGTTCACCTTCCAGCAGGACAACGACCTGAAACATACAGCCAGAGCTACAATGGAATGGTTTAGATCAAAGCATATTCATGTGTTAGAATGGTCCAGTCACAGTCCAGACCTAAATCCCATTGAGAATCTGTGGCAAGACCTGAAAATTGCTGATCACAGACGCTCTCCATCCAATCTGACAGAGCTTGAGATATTTTACAAAGAAGAAGAATGGGAAACAATGTCCCTCTCTAGTAGCCAGATTCAGAGAGAGTTACGTCGGCGTATCAGTAGATACGCCGACGTAACTCTGAATCTGCGCTGTCGTAAATTTAAGCATATTCTGGAAACCAGATACGCTTAAATTAGGCTAAGATACGAGCGCCGTCGTATCTTAGGGTGCAATATTTAGGCTGGTCGCTAGGTGGCGCTTCCGTAAATGCCTATATACGCCGATTCACGAACGTACGTGCGCCCGTCGCAGTAAAGATACGCCGTTTACGTAAGGCATTTTCCGGCGTAAAGTTATTCCAACAAATAGCTGGCCTAGTCAATGTTAAGTATGGCCGTCGTTCCCGCATCGAAATTTGAACGTCGTTTGCGTAAGTCGTCCGTGAATGGGGCTGGACGTAATTTACGTTCACGTCGAAACCAATACGTCCTTGCGGCATACTTTGGAGCAATGCACACTGGGATATGTACACGGACGGCGCATGCGCCGTTCATAAAAAACGTCAATCACGTCGGGTCACCAATCATTAACATAAAACACGCCCCCCCATCCTCATTTAAATTAGGCGCGCTTACGCCGGCCCCATTTACGCTACGTAAGTTAGGAGGCAAGTGCTTTGTGAATACAGTACTTGCCTCTCTGACTTAAGGCAGTGTAGCGTAAATACGATACGCTACGACGCCTTAAAGATGCGGCGCCGTACCTGAATCCAGCTATCGATATGCAAAGCTGGTAGAGACATCCCCAAAAAACTTGCAGCTGTAATTGCAGAGAAAGGAGGTTCTACAAAGTATTGACTCCGGGGGGCGCCATACAAATGTACCCCCCACACTTTTCATATATTTATTTGTAAAACAAATTGAAAACCATTTATCATTTTCCTTCCACTTCACAATTATGTGCCACTTTGTGTTGGTCCATCACATAAAATCCCAATAAAATACATTTACGTTTTTGGTTGTCACATGACATAATGTGGAAAATTTCAAGGGGTATGAATACTTTTTCAAGGCACTGTAACTAGCTTTTAACCAGCTGTTTGCAACTTCGTATTTTTCAGTCTTTTTTTAACACTCTTCTGCTTCTTGTGAGCATTCCTATTTCACAACCTCCAACTATGTCTACAGACTTCTACCTTCTTTTGTTTTTTGCAACTTTTTTGCAACATACTTTCAGAATATCCTTCCCTTTTTCAAACAATCTTCCCACCATCTTTACAGTGAAACCTCGGATTGCGAGTAACGTGGTTAACAAGCGTTTTTTTTTTTTTTTAAACCTGACTCGGTTTGCGAGTGTTGTCTCACAAAACAAGCAGGATTCAAGCCAAAGCGGTGTGCAATACCGCATTTGGCCAGAGGTGCGGGGGGCGCCCAAGCAGAGACCAGCGGAGCTGATTGTAAAAACTCGTAAATATTCTGTCCCTGAGCCTTTCTGAGTTCAACCGAGGTGTCCACGAGCCTTTCCGAATATTTCAGAGGCTCTCCGGCACCCCCCACCTCTGGCCACATGCGGTATTGCAGGCCATTGAAGTCAACAAATTGAACAAATTATTTTTGTTTCCATTGACTTCTATGGGGAAACCCTCCATGATATGCAAGTGCTTTGGATTGCGAGCATTCTCCTGGAACGGAGATGCTCGTAATCTGAGGTTCCACTGTACTTGGAAAAAACACACAAAGGCAAGCTTTCCAAAAATAGCTGAAAATACGAGGAAGCCCACAATTGTGGTTATTCCATCTACTTTGGGTTCCACAGACCTTCCTGTAGCAGCTCAGTACACCTTTTATGGTCCTCCTTTTTACCTTTACACAATTCTGGGAAAATACTCTTAATGAGGACAGTATTGGGCCATACTGGGCTCCACAGACCTCCCTCTAGTAGCTCAGTGCCTATTTCTGATCCTCATGCTCTACCTCTGATTCCAGGAAAACACCCTTTCTGAGGGTACATTGGCCTCCCTACTGAGTCATACTGGAGTCCATAGACTTCCTCCTAGCAGCTGAGTGCCCACTCCTGGTCCTCATACTCTACCTCTACCTGATTCCAGGAAAAATACTGTTACTGAGGATACTTCTGGTTTCCCTCATATCGCCATACTGGTCTCCACAGATGTCACTATTGCAGATCAGTGCCCACTCCTGGTCCTCATACTTTACCGCTACCCGATTCCAGGAAAAAAACTCTTACTGAGGGTACTTTGTCTTCCCCATTGGGCCCGTCTTACAACTCTTTGCCCATTTCTGGTCCTCATTCTCTACCTCTCCACTGGGCATGAGCTTCGAGTCGAACTCATGTTCGACTCCAACATTGCCTGTTCGCCGAACAGCAAAAAATTTGGGGTGTTCGCGGCAAGTTCGTGTGAACTTTAGAACCCAGTTAAAGTCTATGGGGTAGATCCACAAAGAAAGTACGCCGGCGTATCTATTGATACGCCGGCGTAACTTCAAAATTCCTGCGTCGTATCTTTGTTTTGAATCCTCAAAACAGGATACAACGGCATCTGGGTTAGATCCGACAGGCGTACGCAATTAGGTGCAATTTTTCGACGTCCGCTAGGTGGAGTTCCCGTCGTAATCCTCGTCGAGTATGCAAATTAGCTATTTCCGACGATCCACGAACGTACGAGTGGCCGTCGCATTCTTTTACGTCGTTTCCGTTCGGCTTTTTCCGGCGTATAGTTAAAGCTGCTATCTGGTGGCGTACTCAATGTTAAGTATGGCCGTCGTTCCCGCGTATAATTTGGAAAATTTTACGTCGTTTGCGTAAGTCGTCCGTGAATGGGGCTGGACGCCATTTACGTTTACGTCGAAAACAATGACGTCCTTGCGACGTCATTTGGAGCAATGCACCCTGGGAGTTTTGACGGACGGGGCATGCGCAGTTCGTTCGGCGCGGGGACGCGCTTCATTTAAATGAAACACGCCCCCTACTCGCCGCATTTGAATTCCGTGCCCTTACGCCGCGAGAGATACCCTACGCCGCCGTAACTTACGGCGCAAATTCTTTCAGGATTCAAAGAATAGCAAAGTAAGTTACAGCGGCGTAGCGTATCTCACATACGCTGCGCCCACGCAGATGTATGTGGATCTTCCCCTATGGGACTCGAACGTTTGAAATCTAAAGTTATAATTTTAAAAAGCTTATATGCAAGTTATTGTCCTAAAAAGTGTTTGGGGACCCGGGTCCTGCCCCAGGGGACATGTATCAATGCAAAACGTTTTTAAAAACTGCAGTTTTTTCGGGAGCAGTGATTTTAATAATGCTTAAAGTGAAACAATAAAAGTGAAATATTCCTTTAAATTTCGTACCTAGTGGGGGGGGGGGGGGTTGTATAGTATGCCTGTAAAGTAGCGCTTGTTTCCCGTGCTTAGAACTGTCCCTGCACAAAGTGTCATTTATGAAGGAAAAAAGTAATTTAAAAGTACTCGCGGCTATAATAAATTGTCGGCTCTCGGCAATACAGAGAAAAGTTATTCATAAAAATAAAAAAATGCGTGGGGGTCAAATTCAATTACCAAGCTCTTCAGGTCTGGAATGGATATTAAGGGGAACCCCGCGTCAAATGAAAAAAAAATGACGTGGGGTTCCCCCCAAATATCCATTCCAGACCCTTCAGGCATTATTAAAATCACTGCTCCCGAAAAAACTGCAGTTTTTAAAACTTTTTTTTGCATTGATACATGTTTCATGGGACAGGACCCGGGTCCCCAAACACTTTTTAGGACAATAAATTGCATATTAGCCTTTAAAATTAGCACTTTAGATTTCAAACATTCGAGTCCCATAGACTTTAATGGGGTTCTAAAGTTCACACAAACGTTTGGTCTGTTCGCCGGTTCTGGTGCGAACCGAACGGGGGGGGGGGGGGATGCGGGGTCGGTGTTCGGCTCATCCCTACGCTCCATCATTCTGTAAAAAAAACTGTTACTGAGGATACTTCTGGTTTCCCCTCACATGGCCATACTCAGTCTTTACGGCTTAGGGCTGGATTCAGGTAGGAGATACAACGTCGTATCTCTGAGTTGCGGCGTCGTATCTATGCGCCTGATTCATAGAATCAGTTACGCATAGATATCCCTAAGATCCGACTGGCGTAAGTGTCTTACACCGTCATATCTTAGGCTGCATATTTACGCTGGCCGCTAGGTGGAATTTTGAATTTTTTACGTTGTTTGCGTAAGTCGTTCGCGAATAGGGCTGGACGTAATTTACGTTCACGTTGAAAGCAATGACGATTTGCGGCGGAATTTCGAGCATGCGCACTGGGATTCTTTCACGAACGGCGCATGCGCCGTTCGTAAAAAACGTAAAATACGCGGGGTCACCATTAATTTAAATAAAACACTCCCACATCATCCGCATTTGAATTAGGTGGGCTTACGCCGGACCTCATACGTTACGCCGCAACTTAGGGCGCAAGTTCTTTATGAATACGGAACTTGCGCCCTAATTTACGGCGACGTAACGTATCGCACTAAATTATGCAGGGCTATCGGAATCTAGCCCTTAGTATGTGCATTGCACTGTTGGTGTTAACATCACATTTTGTGTGAAAATTGGCAAAAGTTGGAGTGAAATATTGTCTTTGTTAACCACTTCAACCCCGGACCATTTGACTGGCCAAAGACCGGGCCACTTTTTGCGATTCGGCACTGCGTCGCTTGACAATTGACAATTGCGTGGCCCCCAAACAAAATTGGCATCCTTTTTTTCCCACAAATAGAGCTTTATTTTGGTGGTATTTGATCACCTCTGCGGTTTTTATTTTTTGCGCTATAAACAAAAATAGAGCGACAATTTTGAAAAAAAAAAAGCAATATTTTTTTACTTTTTGCTATAACAAATATCCCCAATTTTTTTTTTTAAAGCAAATTTTTTCTCAGTTTAGGCCGATACGTATTCTTCTACATATTTTTGGTAAAAAAAAATCGCAATAAGCGTATATTGATTGGCTTGCGCAAAAGTTATAGCGTCTACAAAACAGGGGATAGACTTATGGTATTTTTGTTCTAAATTTATTTTTTACAAGTAATGGCAGTGAGATTTTTATCAGCCCAGCCCAGTACCCCTGTCTCATCAGTGCAGCCTCATCAGCGTACATCAATGAAGGAGAAAAATGACCTGTTTGCAAAATGTTATAACAAACTATGATAAGTTTTTTTTTGGTCTTTTTTTGTATGTTTAGCAAAAAAATAAAAAATAAAACAGCGGTGATTAAATACCCCCAAAAGAAAGCTCTTTTTCTGTAAAGAAATAAATATATAAAAATTACATATGGGTACAGCGCTGCATGACTGCGCAATTATCATTCAAAGTGCGACAGCGCTGAAAGCTGAAAATCGGTCTGGGCAGGAAGGGGGTGTATATGCCCAGTAAGCAAGTAGTTAATTTTTAAAATTTTCACCCAGCATATGGAGCTCTAAACTCCTTTAATGTGTTTAAAAGGCTCCTCTTAGTCCTGTTACAAAACATCAAACACAGCTGAATGTCCCAGAGGAGAGACGCACACTCCCGCCTGCGGCTCCATATGGAGTTTCAATAAGAGAGAGGCAGTCAGAAAGGAAACAGCTAGTGCCGTGCCCTCTGTAGATAACTCATAAAGCTCTGCAGTGTCATGACACAAACTCATTATAAATTAAAAATAAAGAATTTATATAAATAACAAATAATCACATATAACAATCATTTTAAAAGTCTTCAAATTGTTTTTTTTATAAATAGCCAAAACCATTATAGGTCTTCTTTAAATGAGATGATCGCTTAAAATGTATCTCTTGGCAAAATCGTTTTTTAAGTTTTAAATAGAGGGCCAGATTCTCAAAAGAGTTGCGCCGTCGTATCTATGCGCCTGATTCTTAGAAACAGTTACGCATAGATTTCCCTTAGATCCGACAGGCGTAAGTCTCTTACGCCGTCGGATCGTAACTGCATATTTACGCTGGCCGCTAGGGGCGTGTACGCTGATTTACGCGGCAAAATATGTAAATCAGCTAGATACGCGAATTCACGAACGTACGCCCGGCCGACGCAGTACAGTTACGCCGTTTACGTTAGGCTTTTCCCTGCGTAAAGTTACCCCTGCTATATGGTGGCGTCAGTGCGGCGTACCAATGTTAAGTATGGCCATCGTTCCCGTGACGAAATTTGAAAATTTTACGTTGTTTGCGTAACTCGTCCGTGAATGGGGCTGGACGTAATTTACGTTCACGTCAAAACCAATACGTCCTTGCGCCGTATTAGGAGCAATGCACACTGGGAGATTTCCACGGACGGCACATGCGGCATGCGTGAAAAACGTCAATCACGTCGGGTCACATAACATTAACATGAAACACGCCCCCCTGTCCCACATTTGAATTAGGCGGGCTTACGCCGGCCGATTTACGCTACGCCGCCGCAACTTACGGAGCAAGTGCTTTGAGAATACAGCAGTTGCGGAGGCGTAACGTAAATCGGATACGTTACGCCCGCGCAAAGATACGTGGATGTACAAGAATCTGTCCCAGAGTGGGCAAGGGTTAGACATTCTGTCAAGTTTTTATTGTCATCTGTGTCCCCATTGGGGAGATTCACCCCTCTATTTGTACTGGTAACCAGGGTCATCGAGGTAAATAAAGTAAATGGGAAATACCATTATTTCATTTAAAATTGTCCCAAGAACAAAAGGTGAGGAGGAATCTTACAATGGAGACAAATATCTACCGTGATTCCCCGAAAACAAGCCCCGGTCTTATATTAATTTTGGCAACAAAAGACACAGTAGGGCTTATTTTCGGGGTAGGTCTTACCATGTAATGTGCTGTCTTCTCTCCCCCTCTCACTCCCTGCCTGTCAGGAATCCCCAGTGTGAGTTAAAATGAGCTGATAGAAGATGCTGATGTCATCAACTCCAGCCACCTGTCTGTCTGTTGACTGCTATAATCTGCTATAAGGCTAGTATGGGCTCTACGAGTATTTCACCCATTGTTGTTTGTGTTAATTAACTTTGCTATTGTGAGAAGGTTTTCTGTGTTTCTGTTTATGATCGTGTTGATTATGTCTTCTGAGCTAAAAGACGGCAAGTCTGTCCTAAAGGTCATGCCTCTGAGTCACCTAGGCTGTCTGAAGGATTGGTAATTAGCTCATGTTAATTAGGTTTCTGGTTACAGTTTGTATTGTCATCCTTGTGTATATATTTGTGTGACATCTCAAATAAAGAGGCTATTCCTGATGTACTCCAAGACTGGTGTGGTTTGGTGACTGGATGGGCTAAAGAGTCTTGGATGGTGCTGGTTCTGGACAGAGGAGGCATTGAGGGCGGACAGTCCTGGGTTCGTCACAGGACTGTAAAACTTGCTTGAAACGGCTCAAA